>NW_026776622.1:0-201618 GCF_030936135.1 Gavia stellata | reverse complement strand
TAATCGCTGGACATTCGCAATTTCGGTGTTGAGCTCTGGCCGGATTGAGCAGGAGAGGGAGTGTACATTGGAAGTTTTAATAGCCTAAACAAATTCAGAGCCCAAGTGTTTATGGTTCGTTTTAGAGGTTACCAGTGGGAGATGAGGACCAGCAAGAGCTTCCAGGGCTGGCACCTTTAGTGTAGGAGCAATCGCTGGACGTTCGCAATTTCGGAGTTGAGCTCTGGCCAGATTGAGCAGGAGAGGGAATGTACACTGGAAGTTTTAGTAGCCTAAACAAGTTCAGAGCCCAAGTGTCTGCGGGTCGTGTTAGAGGTTACCAGTGGGAGATGAGGACCAGCAAGAGCTTTCAGGGCTGGTACCTTTAGTGTAGGAGCAATTGCTGGACGTTCGCAATTTCGGTGTTGAGCTCTGACGTGAAGTAGCGAGAGGAAACTATGAAACGTCTGGACCTTTGAGTGTCTAAACAAGTTCAGAGCCCAAGTGTTTGTGGTTCGTTTGAGAGGTTACCAGTGGGAGATGAGGAACAGCAAGAGCTTCCACGGCTGGCACCTTTAGTGTAGGAGCAATCACTTTGCGTTCACAATTTCGGTTTTGAGCTCTGGCCAGATTGAGCAGGAGAGGAAGTGTACGTTGGAAGTTTTAGTAGCCTAAACAAGTTCAGAGCCCAAGTGTTTGTGGGTCGTTTTAGAGGTTAACAGTGGGAGATGAGGACCAGCAAGAGCTTCCAGAGCTGGCACCTTTAGTGTAGGAGTAATCGCTGGACGTTCACAATTTCAGTGTTGATCTCTGGCCAGACTGAGCAGGAGAGGGAGTGTACATTGTAAGTTTTAGTAGCCTAAACAACTTCAGAGCCCAAGTGTTTGTGGTTCGTTTTAGAGACTACCAGTGGGAGATGAGGACCAGCAACAACTTTCAGGGCTGGCACCTTTAGTGTAGGAGCAATCGCTGGATATTCGCTATTTCGGTTTTGAGCTCTGGCCAGATTGAGCAGGAGAGGGAGTGTACGTTGGAAGTTTTAGTAGCCTAAACAAGTTCAGAGCCCAAGTGTTTGTGGTTCGTTTTAGAGGTTACCAGTGGGAGATGAGGCCCAGCAAGAGCTTTCAGGGCTGGCACCTTTAGTGTAGGAGCAATCGCTGGACGTTCGGAATTTTGGTGTTGAGCTCTGACGTGAATTAGCGAGAGGAAGCCATGAAACATCTGGACCTTGGAGTGTCTAAAGAAGTTCAGAGCCCAAGTGTTTGTGGTTCGTTTTAGAGGTTACCAGTGGGAGATGAGGACCAGCAAGAGCTTTCAGGGCTGGCACCTTTAGTGTAGGAGCAATCGCTGGATATTCGCTATTTCAGTGTTGATCTCTGGCCAGATTGAGCAGGAGAGGGAGTGTACGTTGGAAATTTTAGTAGCCTAAACAAGTTCAGAGCCCAAGTGTTTGTGGGTCGTTTTAGAGGTTAACAGTGGGAGATGAGGACCAACAAGAGCTTCCAGGGCTGGCACCTTTAGTGTAGGAGCAATCGCTGGACGTTCACAATTTCAGTGTTGATCTCTGGCCAGACTGAGCAGGAGAGGGAGTGTACATTGTAAGTTTTAGTAGCCTAAACAACTTCAGAGCCCAAGTGTTTGTGGTTCGTTTTAGAGACTACCAGTGGGAGATGAGGAACAGCAACAACTTTCAGGGCTGGCACCTTTAGTGTAGGAGCAATCGCTGGGCGTTCACAATCTCGCTTTTGAGCTCCGGCCAGATTGAGCAGGAGCTGGAGTTTACATTGGAAGTTTTAGTAGCCAAAACAAGTTCAGAGCCCAAGTGTTTGTGGTTGGTTTCGGAGGTTACCAGTGGGAGATGAGGACCAACAGCAAGAGCTTTCAGGGCTGGCACCTTTAGTGTAGGAGCAATCGCTGGACGTTCGCAATTTCGGTGTTGAGCTCTGACGTGAATTAGCGAGAGGAAGCTATGAAACGTCTGGACTTTTGAGTGTCTAAAAAAGTTCAGAGCCCAAGTGTTTGTCGTTCGTTTCAGAGGGTAACAGTGGGAGATGAGGACCGGCAAGAGCTTTCAGGGCTGGCACCTTTAGTGTAGGAGCAATCGCTGGACGTTCGCAATTTCGGTGTTGAGCTCTGACGTGAAGTAGCGAGAGGAAACTATGAAACGTCTGGACCTTTGAGTGTCTAAAGAAGTTAAGAGCCCAAGTGTTTGTGGTTCGTTTTAGAGGTTACCAGTGGGAGATGAGGACCAGCAAGAGCTTCCACGGCTGGCACCTTTAGTGTAGGAGCAATCACTTTGCGTTCACAATTTCGGTTTTGAGCTCTGGCCAGATTGAGCAGGAGAGGAAGTGTACATTGGAAGTTTTAGTAGCCTAAACAAGTTCAGAGCCCAAGTGTTTGTGCTTCGTTTTAGAGGTTACCAGTGGGAGATGAGGACCAGCAAGAGCTTTCAGGGCTGGCACCTTTAGTGCAGGAGCAATCACTGGACGTTCGGAATTTTGGTGTTGAGCTCTGACGTGAATTAGCGAGAGGAAGCCATGAAACATCTGGACCTTGCAGTGTCTAAAGAAGTTCAGAGCCCAAGTGTTTGTGGTTCGTTTTAGAGGTTACCAGTGGGAGATGAGGACCAGCAAGAGCTTTCAGGGCTGGCACCTTTAGTGTAGGAGCAATCGCTGGATATTCGCTATTTCAGTGTTGATCTCTGGCCAGATTGAGCAGGAGAGGGAGTGTCGTTGGAAGTTTTAGTAGCCTAAACAAGTTCAGAGCCCAAGTGTTTGTGGGTCGTTTTAGAGGTTAACAGTGGGAGATGAGGACCAGCAAGAGCTTCCAGGGCTGGCACCTTTAGTGTAGGAGTAATCGCTGGAACGTTCACAATTTCAGTGTTGATCTCTGGCCAGACTGAGCAGGAGAGGGAGTGTACATTGTAAGTTTTAGTAGCCTAAACAACTTCAGAGCCCAAGTGTTTGTGGTTCGTTTTAGAGACTACCAGTGGGAGATGAGGACCAGCAACAACTTTCAGGGCTGGCACCTTTAGTGTAGGAGCAATCGCTGGATATTCGCTATTTCGGTTTTGAGCTCTGGCCAGATTGAGCAGGAGAGGGAGTGTACGTTGGAAGTTTTAGTAGCCTAAACAAGTTCAGAGCCCAAGTGTTTGTGGGTCGTTTTAGAGGTTACCAGTGGGAGATGAGGACCAGCAAGAGGTTTCAGGGCTGGCACCTTTAGTGTAGGAGCAATCGCTGCACGTTCGCAATTTCGGTGTTGAGCTCTGATGTGAATTAGCGAGAGGAAGCGATGAAAAGTCTGGACCTTTGAGTGTCTAAACAAGTTCAGAGCCCAAGTGTTTGTGGTTCGTTTGAGAGGTTACCAGTGGGAGATGAGGACCAGCAAGAGCTTCCAGGGCTGGCACATTTAGTGCAGGAGCAATCGCTGGACGTTCGCAATTTCGGTGTTGAGCTCTGACGTGAATTAGCGAGAGGAAGTGATGAAACGTCTGGACCTTTGAGTGTCTAAACAAGTTCAGAGCCCAAGTGTTTGTGGTTCGTTTCAGAGGGTAACAGTGGGAGATGAGGACCAGCAAGAGCTTTCAGGGCTGGCACCTTTAGTGTAGGAGCAATCGCTGGACGTTCACATTGTCGGTGTTGAGCTCTGGCCACATTGGGCAGGAGAGGGAGTGTACGTTGGAAGTTTTAGTAGCCTAAACAAGTTCAGAGCCCAAGTGTTTGTGGTTCGTTTCAGAGGTTACCAGTGGGAGATGAGGACCAGCAAGAGCTTCCAGGGCTGGCACCTTTAGTGTAGGAGCAATCGCTGGACGTTCGCAATTTCGGTGTTGAGCTCTGGCCAGATTTAGCCGGAGAGGGAGTGTACGTTGGAAGTTTTAGTAGCCTAAACAAGTTCAGAGCCCAGGTGTTTGTGGTTCGTTTGAGAGATTACCAGTGGGAGATGAGGACCAGCAAGAGCTTTCAGGGCTGGCACCTTTAGTGTAGAAGCAATCGCTGGACGTTCGCAATTTCGGTTTTGAGCTCTGTCAAGATTGAGCCGGAGAGGGAGTGTGCATTTGAAGTTTTAGCAGCCTAAACAAGTTCAGAGCCCAAGTGTTTGTGGTTCGTTTTAGAGGTTACCAGTGGGAGATGAGGACCAGCAAGAGCTTTCAGGGCTGGCACCTTTAGTGTAGGAGCAATCACTGGGCGTTCGCAATTTCGGTCTTGAGCTCTGGCCAGATTGGGCAGGAGAGGGAGTGTACGTTGGAAGTTTTAGTAGCCTAAACAAGTTCAGAGCCCAAGTGTTTGTGGTTCGTTTTAGAGGTTACCAGTGGGAGATGAGGACCAGCAACAGCTTCCAGGGCTGGCACCTTTAGTGTAGGAGCAATCGCTGGACGGTCGCAATTTCGGTATTGAGCTCTGCCGTGAAATAGGGAGAGGAAGCAATGAAACGTCTGGACCTTGGAGTGTCTAAACAAGTTCAGAGCCCAAGTGTTTGTGGGTCGTTTTAGAGGTTACCAGTGGGAGATGAGGAACAGCAACAACTTTCAGGGCTGGCACCTTTAGTGTAGGAGCAATCGCTGGGCGTTCACAATCTCGCTTTTGAGCTCTGGCCTATTGAGCAGGAGTTGGAGTTTACATTGGAAGTTTTAGTAGCCAAAACAAGTTCAGAGCCCAAGTGTTTGTGGTTGGTTTGGGAGGTTACCAGTGGGAGATGAGGACCAACAGCAAGAGCTTTCAGGGCTGGCACCTTTAGTGTAGGAGCAATCGCTGGACGTTCGCAATTTCGGTGTTGAGCTCCGGACGTGAATTAGCGAGAGGAAGCTATGAAACGTCTGGACTTTTGAGTGTCTAAAAAAGTTCAGAGCCCAAGTGTTTGTGGTTC
Source organism: Gavia stellata (assembly GCF_030936135.1). NCBI lineage: Eukaryota > Metazoa > Chordata > Aves > Gaviiformes > Gaviidae > Gavia > Gavia stellata. The sequence continues at coordinate 196,776 of NW_026776622.1, read as the reverse complement.
GTTTCAGAGGGTAACAGTGGGAGATGAGGACCGGCAAGAGCTTTCAGGGCTGGCACCTTTAGTGTAGGAGCAATCGCTGGACGTTCGCAATTTAGGTGTTGAGCTCTGGCCAGATTGAGCAGGAGAGGGAGTGTACGTAGTAAGTTTTAGTAGCCTAAACAAGTTCAGAGCCCAAGTGTTTGTGGTTCGTTTTAGAGGTTACCAGTGGGACATGAGGACCAGCAAGAGCTTCCGGGGCTGGCACCTTTAGTGTAGGAGCAATCGCTGGACGTTCGCAATTTCGGTGTTGAGCTCTGACGTGAATTAGCGAGAGGAAGCGAGGAAACGTCTGGACCTTGGAGTGTCTAAACAAGTTCAGAGCCCAAGTGTTTGTGGTTCGTTTTAGAGGTTACCAGTGGGAGATGAGGACCAGCAACAACTTTCAGGGCTGGCACCTTTAGTGTAGGAGCAATCGCTGGATATTCGCATTTTCAGTGTTGAGCTCTGGCCAGATTGAGCAGGAGAGGGAATGTACACTGGAAGTTTTAGTAGCCTAAACAAGTTCAGAGCCCAAGTGCCTGCGGGTCGTGTTAGAGGTTACCAGTGAGAGATGAGGACCAGCAAGAGCTTCCACGGCTGGCACCTTTAGTGTAGGAGCAATCGCTGGACGTTCGCAATTTCGGTGTTGAGCTCTGACGTGAAGTAGCGAGAGGAAACTATGAAACGTCTGGACTTTTGAGTGTCTAAACAAGTTCAGAGGCCAAGTGTTTGTGGTTCGGTTTAGAGGTTACCAGTGGGAGATGAGGACCAGCAAGAGCTTTCAGGGCTGGCACCTTTAGTGTAGGAGCAATCGCTGGATGTTCGCAATTTCGATTTTGAGCTCTGGCCAGATTGAGCAGGAGAGGGAGTGTACGTTGGAAGTTTTAGTAGCCTAAACAAGCTCAGAGCCCAAGTGTTTGTGGTTCGTTTGAGAGGTTCCCAGTGGGAGATGAGGACCCGCAAGAGCTTTCAGGGCTGGCACCTTTAGTGTAGGAGCAATTGCTGGACGTTCGCAATATCGGTGTTGAGCTCTGACGTGAATTAGCGAGAGGAAGCGATGAAACGTCTGGACCTTGGTGTGTCTAAACAAGTTCAGAGCCCAAGCGTTTGTGGTTCTTTTGAGAGGTTACCAGTGGGAGATGAGGACCAGCAAGAGCTTCCACGGCTGGCACCTTTAGTGCAACAGCCATCGCTAGACGTTCGCAATTTCGGTTTTGAGCTCTGGCCAGATTGAGCCGGAGAGGGAGTGTACGTTGGAAGTTTTAGTAGCCTAAACAAGTTCAGAGCCCAAGTGTTTGTGGTTCGTTTTAGAGGATACCAGTGGAGATGAGGACCAGCAAGAGCTTTCAGGGCTGGCATCTTTAGTGTAGGAGCAATCGCTGGATATTCGCTATTTCAGTGTTGAGCTCTGGCCAGATTGGGCAGGAGAGGGAGTGTACGTTGGAAGTTTTAGTAGCCTAAACAAGTTCAGAGCCCAAGAGTTTGTCGTTCATTTTAGAGGTTAGCAGTGGGAGATGAGGACTAGGAACAGCTTTCAGGGCTGGCACCTTTAGAGTAGGAGCAATTGCTGGACATTCCTAATTTCGGTTTTGAGCTCTGGCCAGATTGAGCCGGGGAGGGAGTGTACACTGGAAGTTTTAGCAGCCTAAACAAGTTCAGAGCCCAAGTGTTTGTGGTTCGTTTGAGAGGTTACCAGTGGGAGATGAGGACCAGCAACAACTTTCAGGGCTGGCACCTTCAGTGTAGGAGCAATCGTTGGACGTTCGCAATTTCGGTGTTGAGCTCTGACGTGAATTACCGAGAGGAAGCAATGAAACATCTCGACTTTTGAGTGTCTAAACAAGTTCAGAGCCCAAGTATTTGTGGTTCGTTTTAGAGGTTACCAGTGGGAGATGAGGACCAGCAAGAGCTTCCAGGGCTGGCACCTTTAGTGTAGGAGTAATCGCTGGACGTTCACAATTTCAGTGTTGATCTCTGGCCAGACTGAGCAGGAGAGGGAGTGTACATTGTAAGTTTTAGTAGCCTAAACAACTTCAGAGCCCAAGTGTTTGTGGTTCGTTTTAGAGACTACCAGTGGGAGATGAGGACCAGCAACAACTTTCAGGGCTGGCACCTTTAGTGTAGGAGCAATCGCTGGATATTCGCTATTTCGGTTTTGAGCTCTGGCCAGATTGAGCAGGAGAGGGAGTGTACGTTGGAAGTTTTAGTAGCCTAAACAAGTTCAGAGCCCAAGTGTTTGTGGGTCGTTTTAGAGGTTACCAGTGGGAGATGAGGACCAGCAAGAGGTTTCAGGGCTGGCACCTTTAGTGTAGGAGCAATCGCTGCACGTTCGCAATTTCGGTGTTGAGCTCTGATGTGAATTAGCGAGAGGAAGCGATGAAAAGTCTGGACCTTTGAGTGTCTAAACAAGTTCAGAGCCCAAGTGTTTGTGGTTCGTTTGAGAGGTTACCAGTGGGAGATGAGGACCAGCAAGAGCTTCCAGGGCTGGCACATTTAGTGCAGGAGCAATCGCTGGACGTTCGCAATTTCGGTGTTGAGCTCTGACGTGAATTAGCGAGAGGAAGTGATGAAACGTCTGGACCTTTGAGTGTCTAAACAAGTTCAGAGCCCAAGTGTTTGTGGTTCGTTTCAGAGGGTAACAGTGGGAGATGAGGACCAGCAAGAGCTTTCAGGGCTGGCACCTTTAGTGTAGGAGCAATCGCTGGACGTTCACATTGTCGGTGTTGAGCTCTGGCCACATTGGGCAGGAGAGGGAGTGTACGTTGGAAGTTTTAGTAGCCTAAACAAGTTCAGAGCCCAAGTGTTTGTGGTTCGTTTCAGAGGTTACCAGTGGGAGATGAGGACCAGCAAGAGCTTCCAGGGCTGGCACCTTTAGTGTAGGAGCAATCGCTGGACGTTCGCAATTTCGGTGTTGAGCTCTGGCCAGATTTAGCCGGAGAGGGAGTGTACGTTGGAAGTTTTAGTAGCCTAAACAAGTTCAGAGCCCAGGTGTTTGTGGTTCGTTTGAGAGATTACCAGTGGGAGATGAGGACCAGCAAGAGCTTTCAGGGCTGGCACCTTTAGTGTAGAAGCAATCGCTGGACGTTCGCAATTTCGGTTTTGAGCTCTGTCAAGATTGAGCCGGAGAGGGAGTGTGCATTTGAAGTTTTAGCAGCCTAAACAAGTTCAGAGCCCAAGTGTTTGTGGTTCGTTTTAGAGGTTACCAGTGGGAGATGAGGACCAGCAAGAGCTTTCAGGGCTGGCACCTTTAGTGTAGGAGCAATCACTGGGCGTTCGCAATTTCGGTCTTGAGCTCTGGCCAGATTGGGCAGGAGAGGGAGTGTACGTTGGAAGTTTTAGTAGCCTAAACAAGTTCAGAGCCCAAGTGTTTGTGGTTCGTTTTAGAGGTTACCAGTGGGAGATGAGGACCAGCAACAGCTTCCAGGGCTGGCACCTTTAGTGTAGGAGCAATCGCTGGACGGTCGCAATTTCGGTATTGAGCTCTGCCGTGAAATAGGGAGAGGAAGCAATGAAACGTCTGGACCTTGGAGTGTCTAAACAAGTTCAGAGCCCAAGTGTTTGTGGGTCGTTTTAGAGGTTACCAGTGGGAGATGAGGAACAGCAACAACTTTCAGGGCTGGCACCTTTAGTGTAGGAGCAATCGCTGGGCGTTCACAATCTCGCTTTTGAGCTCTGGCCAGATTGAGCAGGAGTTGGAGTTTACATTGGAAGTTTTAGTAGCCAAAACAAGTTCAGAGCCCAAGTGTTTGTGGTTGGTTTGGGAGGTTACCAGTGGGAGATGAGGACCAACAGCAAGAGCTTTCAGGGCTGGCACCTTTAGTGTAGGAGCAATCGCTGGACGTTCGCAATTTCGGTGTTGAGCTCCGACGTGAATTAGCGAGAGGAAGCTATGAAACGTCTGGACTTTTGAGTGTCTAAAAAAGTTCAGAGCCCAAGTGTTTGTGGTTCGTTTCAGAGGGTAACAGTGGGAGATGAGGACCGGCAAGAGCTTTCAGGGCTGGCACCTTTAGTGTAGGAGCAATCGCTGGACGTTCGCAATTTAGGTGTTGAGCTCTGGCCAGATTGAGCAGGAGAGGGAGTGTACGTAGTAAGTTTTAGTAGCCTAAACAAGTTCAGAGCCCAAGTGTTTGTGGTTCGTTTTAGAGGTTACCAGTGGGACATGAGGACCAGCAAGAGCTTCCGGGGCTGGCACCTTTAGTGTAGGAGCAATCGCTGGACGTTCGCAATTTCGGTGTTGAGCTCTGACGTGAATTAGCGAGAGGAAGCGAGGAAACGTCTGGACCTTGGAGTGTCTAAACAAGTTCAGAGCCCAAGTGTTTGTGGTTCGTTTTAGAGGTTACCAGTGGGAGATGAGGACCAGCAACAACTTTCAGGGCTGGCACCTTTAGTGTAGGAGCAATCGCTGGATATTCGCATTTTCAGTGTTGAGCTCTGGCCAGATTGAGCAGGAGAGGGAATGTACACTGGAAGTTTTAGTAGCCTAAACAAGTTCAGAGCCCAAGTGCCTGCGGGTCGTGTTAGAGGTTACCAGTGAGAGATGAGGACCAGCAAGAGCTTCCACGGCTGGCACCTTTAGTGTAGGAGCAATCGCTGGACGTTCGCAATTTCGGTGTTGAGCTCTGACGTGAAGTAGCGAGAGGAAACTATGAAACGTCTGGACTTTTGAGTGTCTAAACAAGTTCAGAGGCCAAGTGTTTGTGGTTCGGTTTAGAGGTTACCAGTGGGAGATGAGGACCAGCAAGAGCTTTCAGGGCTGGCACCTTTAGTGTAGGAGCAATCGCTGGATGTTCGCAATTTCGATTTTGAGCTCTGGCCAGATTGAGCAGGAGAGGGATTGTACGTTGGAAGTTTTAGTAGCCTAAACAAGCTCAGAGCCCAAGTGTTTGTGGTTCGTTTGAGAGGTTCCCAGTGGGAGATGAGGACCCGCAAGAGCTTTCAGGGCTGGCACCTTTAGTGTAGGAGCAATTGCTGGACGTTCGCAATATCGGTGTTGAGCTCTGACGTGAATTAGCGAGAGGAAGCGATGAAACGTCTGGACCTTGGTGTGTCTAAACAAGTTCAGAGCCCAAGCGTTTGTGGTTCTTTTGAGAGGTTACCAGTGGGAGATGAGGACCAGCAAGAGCTTCCACGGCTGGCACCTTTAGTGCAACAGCCATCGCTAGACGTTCGCAATTTCGGTTTTGAGCTCTGGCCAGATTGAGCCGGAGAGGGAGTGTACGTTGGAAGTTTTAGTAGCCTAAACAAGTTCAGAGCCCAAGTGTTTGTGGTTCGTTTTAGAGGATACCAGTGGAGATGAGGACCAGCAAGAGCTTTCAGGGCTGGCATCTTTAGTGTAGGAGCAATCGCTGGATATTCGCTATTTCAGTGTTGAGCTCTGGCCAGATTGGGCAGGAGAGGGAGTGTACGTTGGAAGTTTTAGTAGCCTAAACAAGTTCAGAGCCCAAGAGTTTGTCGTTCATTTTAGAGGTTAGCAGTGGGAGATGAGGACTAGGAACAGCTTTCAGGGCTGGCACCTTTAGAGTAGGAGCAATTGCTGGACATTCCTAATTTCGGTTTTGAGCTCTGGCCAGATTGAGCCGGGGAGGGAGTGTACACTGGAAGTTTTAGCAGCCTAAACAAGTTCAGAGCCCAAGTGTTTGTGGTTCGTTTGAGAGGTTACCAGTGGGAGATGAGGACCAGCAACAACTTTCAGGGCTGGCACCTTCAGTGTAGGAGCAATCGTTGGACGTTCGCAATTTCGGTGTTGAGCTCTGACGTGAATTACCGAGAGGAAGCAATGAAACATCTCGACTTTTGAGTGTCTAAACAAGTTCAGAGCCCAAGTATTTGTGGTTCGTTTTAGAGGTTACCAGTGGGAGATGAGGACCAGCAAGAGCTTCCAGGGCTGGCACCTTTAGTGTAGGAGCAATCGCTGGACGTTCGCAATTTCAGTTTTGAGCTCTGGCCAGATTGAGCCGGAGAGGGAGTGTACACTTGAAGTTTTAGTAGCCTAAACAAGTTCAGAGCTTGAGTGTTTGTGGTTCGTTTGAGAGGTTACCAGTGGGAGATGAGGACCAGCAACAACTTTCAGGGCTGGCACCTTTAGTATAGGAGCAATCGCTGGATATTCGCATTTTCAGTGTTGAGCTCTGGCCAGATTGAGCAGGAGAAGGAATGTACATTGGAAGTTTTAGTAGCCTAAACAAGTTCAGAGCCCAAGTGTTTGTGGTTCATTTTAGAGGTTACCAGTGGGAGATGAGGACTAGGAAGAGCTTTCAGGGCTCGCACCTTTAGTGTAGGAGCAATCGCTGGACGTTCGCAATTTCGGAGTTGAGCTCTGGCCAGATTGAGCAGGAGAGGGAATGTACACTGGAAGTTTTAGTAGCCTAAACAAGTTCAGAGCCCAAGTGTCTGCGGGTCGTGTTAGAGGTTACCAGTGGGAGATGAGGACCAGCAAGAGCTTCCACGGCTGGCACCTTTAGTGTAGGAGCAATTGCTGGACGTTTGCAATTTCGGTGTTGAGCTCTGACGTGAAGTAGCGAGAGGAAACTATGAAACGTCTGGACCTTTGAGTGTCTAAACAAGTTCAGAGGCCAAGTGTTTGTGGTTCGTTTTAGAGGTTACCAGTGGGAGATGAGGACCAGCAAGAGCTTCCACGGCTGGCACCTTTAGTGTAGGAGCAATCACTTTGCATTCACAATTTCGGTTTTGAGCTCTGGCCAGATTGAGCAGGAGAGGAAGTGTACATTGGAAGTTTTAGTAGCCTAAACAAGTTCAGAGCCCAAGTGTTTGTGCTTCGTTTTAGAGGTTACCAGTGGGAGATGAGGACCAGCAAGAGCTTTCAGGGCTGGCACCTTTAGTGCAGGAGCAATCGCTGGACGTTCGGAATTTTGGTGTTGAGCTCTGACGTGAATTAGCGAGAGGAAGCCATGAAACATCTGGACCTTGGAGTGTCTAAAGACGTTCAGAGCCCAAGTGTTTGTGGTTCGTTTTAGAGGTTACCAGTGGGAGATGAGGACCAGCAAGAGCTTTCAGGGCTGGCACCTTTAGTGTAGGAGCAATCGCTGGATATTCGCTATTTCAGTGTTGATCTCTGGCCAGATTGAGCAGGAGAGGGAGTGTACGTTGGAAGTTTTAGTAGCCTAAACAAGTTCAGAGCCCAAGTGTTTGTGGTTCGTTTTAGAGGTTACCAGTGGGAGATGAGGACCAGCAAGAGCTTCCAGGGCTGGCATATTTAGTGCAGGAGCAATCGCTGGACGTTCGCGTTTTCAGTGTTGAGCTCTGTCCAGATTGAGCCGGAGAGGGAGTGTACGTTGGAAGTTTTAGTAGCCTAAACAAGCTCAGAGCCCAAGTGTTTGTGGTTCGTTTGAGAGGTTACCAGTGGGAGATGAGGACCCGCAAGAGCTTTCAGGGCTGGCACCTTTAGTGTAGGAGCAATTGCTGGACGTTCGCAATTTCGGTCTTGAGCTCTGACGTGAATTAGCGAGAGGAAGCGATGAAACTTCTGTACCTTGGTGTGTCTAAACAAGTTCAGAGCCCAGGTGTTTGTGGTTCGTTTTAGAGGTTACCAGTGGAGATGAGGACCAGCAACAGCTTCCAGGGTAGGCACCTTTAGTGTAGGAGCAAGCGCTGGACTTTCGCAATTTCGGTGTTGAGCTCTGGCCAGATTGAGCAGGAGAGGGAGTGTACGTAGGAAGTTTTAATAGCCAAAACAAGTTCAGAGCCCATGTGTTTGTGGGTCGTTTTAGAGGTTAGCAGTGGGAGATGAGGACCAGCAAGAGCTTTCAGGGCTGGCACCTTTAGTGTAGGAGCAATCACTGGGCGTTCGCAATTTCGGTGTTGAGCTCTGGCCAGATTGAGCAGGAGAGGGAGTGTACGTAGTAAGTTTTAGTAGCCTAAACAAGTTCAGAGCCCAAGTGTTTGTGGTTCGGTTTAGAGGTTACCAGTGGGAGATGAGGACCAGGAACAGCTTCCAGGGCTGGCACCTTTAGTGTAGGAGCAATCGCTGGACGTTCGCAATTTCGGTCTTGAGCTCTGACGTGAATTAGCGAGAGGAAGCGATGAAACGTCTGGACCTTGGTGTGTCTAAACAAGTTCAGAGCCCAGGTGTTTGTGGTTCGTTTTAGAGGTTACCAGTGGGAGATGAGGACCAGCAACAGCTTCCAGGGCTGGCACCTTTAGTGTAGGAGCAAGCGCTGGACTTTCGCAATTTCGGTGTTGAGCTCTGGCCAGATTGAGCAGGAGAGGCTGTGTACGTTGGAAGTTTTAGTAGCCTAAACAAGTTCAGAGCCCAAGTGTTTGTGGTGCGTCTTAGAGGTTCCCAGTGGGAGATGAGGACCCGCAAGAGCTTTCAGGGCTGGCACCTTTAGTGTAGGAGCAATCACTGGGCGTTCGCAATTTCGGTGTTGAGCTCTGGCCAGATTGAGCAGGAGAGGGAGTGTACGTAGGAAGTTTTAGTAGCCTAAACAAGTTCAGAGCCCAAGTGTTTGTGGTTCGGTTTAGACGTTACCAGTGGGAGATGAGGCCCAGCAAGAGCTTTCAGGGCTGGCACCTTTAGTGTAGGAGCAATCGCTGGACGTTCGGAATTTTGGTGTTGAGCTCTGACGTGAATTAGCGAGAGGAAGCCATGAAACATCTGGACCTTGGAGTGTCTAAACAAGTTCAGAGCCCAAGTGTTTGTGGTTCGTTGTAGAGGTTACCAGTGGGAGATGAGGACCAGCAAGAGCTTTCAGGGCTGGCACCTTTAGTGTAGGAGCAATCGCTGGACATTCGCATTGTCGGTGTTGAGCTCTGGCCAGATTGAGCAGGAGAGGGAGTGTACGTTGGAAGTTTTAGTAACCTAAACAAGTTCAGAGCCCAAGTGTTTGTGGGTCGTTTTAGAGGTTAACAGTGGAAGATGAGGACCAGCAAGAGCTTTCAGGGCTGGCACCTTTAGTGTAGGAGCAATCGCTGGACGTTCGCAATTTCGGTGTTGAGCTCTGATGTGAATTAGCGAGAGGAAGCGATGCAACGTCTGGACCTTTGAGTGTCTAAACAAGTTCAGAGCCCAAGTGTTTGTGGTTCTTTTGAGAGGTTACGAGTGGGAGATGAGGACCAGCAAGAGCTTTCAGGGCTGGCACCTTTAGTGTAGGAGCAATCGCTGGAGATTCACAATTTCAGTGTTGATCTCTGGCCAGACTGAGCAGGAGAGGGAGTGTACATTGGAAGTTTTAGTAGCCTAAACAAGTTCAGAGCCCAAGTGTTTGTGGTTCGTTTTAGAGGTTACCAGTGGGAGATGAGTACCAGCAAGAGCTTTCAGGGCTGGCACCTTTAGTGTAGGAGCAATCGCTGGATGTTCGCAATATCGGTGTTGAGCTCTGACGTGAATTCGCGAGAGGAAGCGATGAAACGTCTGGACCTTGGAGTGTCTAAACAAGTTCAGAGCCCAAGCGTTTGTGGTTTTTTTGAGAGGTTACCAGTGGGAGATGAGGACCAGCAAGAGCTTCCACGGCTGGCACCTTTAGTGCAACAGCCATCGCTAGACGTTCGCAATTTCGGTTTTGAGCTCTGGCCAGATTGAGCCGGAGAGGGAGTGTACGTTGGAAGTTTTAGTAGCCTAAACAAGTTCAGAGCCCAAGTGTTTGTGGTTCGTTTTAGAGGATACCAGTGGAGATGAGGACCAGCAAGAGCTTTCAGGGCTGGCACCTTTAGTGTAGGAGCAATCGCTGGATATTCGCTATTTCAGTGTTGAGCTCTGGCCAGATTGGGCAGGAGAGGGAGTGTACGTTGGAAGTTTTAGTAGCCTAAACAAGTTCAGAGCCCAAGAGTTTGTCGTTCATTTTAGAGGTTAGCAGTGGGAGATGAGGACTAGGAACAGCTTTCAGGGCTGGCACCTTTAGAGTAGGAGCAATTGCTGGACATTCCTAATTTCGGTTTTGAGCTCTGGCCAGATTGAGCCGGGGAGGGAGTGTACACTGGAAGTTTTAGCAGCCTAAACAAGTTCAGAGCCCAAGTGTTTGTGGTTCGTTTGAGAGGTTACCAGTGGGAGATGAGGACCAGCAACAACTTTCAGGGCTGGCACCTTCAGTGTAGGAGCAATCGTTGGACGTTCGCAATTTCGGTGTTGAGCTCTGACGTGAATTACCGAGAGGAAGCAATGAAACATCTCGACTTTTGAGTGTCTAAACAAGTTCAGAGCCCAAGTATTTGTGGTTCGTTTTAGAGGATACCAGTGGGAGATGAGGACCAGCAAGAGCTTCCAGGGCTGGCACCTTTAGTGTAGGAGCAATCGCTGGACGTTCGCAATTTCAGTTTTGAGCTCTGGCCAGATTGAGCCGGAGAGGGAGTGTACACTTGAAGTTTTAGTAGCCTAAACAAGTTCAGAGCTTGAGTGTTTGTGGTTCGTTTGAGAGGTTACCAGTGGGAGATGAGGACCAGCAACAACTTTCAGGGCTGGCACCTTTAGTATAGGAGCAATCGCTGGATATTCGCATTTTCAGTGTTGAGCTCTGGCCAGATTGAGCAGGAGAAGGAATGTACATTGGAAGTTTTAGTAGCCTAAACAAGTTCAGAGCCCAAGTGTTTGTGGTTCATTTTAGAGGTTACCAGTGGGAGATGAGGACTAGGAAGAGCTTTCAGGGCTCGCACCTTTAGTGTAGGAGCAATCGCTGGACGTTCGCAATTTCGGAGTTGAGCTCTGGCCAGATTGAGCAGGAGAGGGAATGTACACTGGAAGTTTTAGTAGCCTAAACAAGTTCAGAGCCCAAGTGTCTGCGGGTCGTGTTAGAGGTTACCAGTGGGAGATGAGGACCAGCAAGAGCTTCCACGGCTGGCACCTTTAGTGTAGGAGCAATTGCTGGACGTTTGCAATTTCGGTGTTGAGCTCTGACGTGAAGTAGCGAGAGGAAACTATGAAACGTCTGGACCTTGGAGTGTCTAAACAAGTTCAGAGCCCAAGTGTTTGTGGTTCGTTTTAGAGGTTACCAGTGGGAGATGAGGACCAGCAACAACTTTCAGGGCTGGCACCTTCAGTGTAGGAGCAATCGTTGGACGTTCGCAATTTCGGTGTTGAGCTCTGACGTGAATTAGCGAGAGGAAGCAATGAAACATCTCGACTTTTGAGTGTCTAAACAAGTTCAGAGCCCATGTGTTTGTCGTTCGTTTGAGAGGTTACCAGTGGGAGATGAGGACCAGCAACAACTTTCAGGGCTGGCACCTTCAGTGTAGGAGCAATCGTTGGACGTTCGCAATTTCGGTGTTGAGCTCTGACGTGAATTAGCGAGAGGAAGCAATGAAACATCTCGACTTTTGAGTGTCTAAAGAAGTTCAGAGCCCAAGTGTTTGTGGTTCGTTTTAGAGGTTACCAGTGGGAGATGAGGACCAGCAAGAGCTTCCAGGGCTGGGACCTTTAGTGTAGGAGCAATCGCTGGACGTTCGCAATTTCGGTGTTGAGCTCTGGCCAGATTGAGCAGGAGAGGGAGTGTACATTTGAAGTTTTAGTAGCCTAAACAAGTTCAGAGCCCAAGTGTTTGTGAGTCATTTTAGAGGATACCAGTGGGAGATGAGGACCAGCAAGAGCTTTCAGGGCTGGCACCTGGGGAGACTGATTGACGGATCGGGTGCGCAGGTGGTGTTTTCTGCAATCCCTTCAGTGGCGGGGAGGAACACTGAAAGGAATAAGAAAGCAAACATGGTCAACGTGTGGCTCAGAGACTGGTGCCACCAGAGGAATTTTGGATTCTTTGACCATGGGGTGGTCTCCATGGCACCGGGCCTGCTGAGTGCAGACGGTGTTCAGCTGTCCCCAAGGGGGAAAAGTATCCTTGCCCGTAAGTTGGCAAACCTCATCAGGAGGTCTTTAAACTAGACTCGAAGGGGGAAGGGGATGAAGCCAGGCTACCCAGAGGTGAGCCTAGGGGTGACATGCCATTGTCGGGGGCAAGACCGATAGCCCAGCTCAAGTGCATCTACTCCAATGCACGCAGCATGGGCGGCAAACAGGAGGAGCTGGAAGCCATCGTGCGGCGGGGCAGCTATGACGTGGTCGCCATCACAGAAACATGGTGGGACGACTCGCATGGCTGGAGTGCTGCGATGGAGGGCTATAAGCTCTTCAGGAGGGATAGGCAAGGAAGGAGAGGCGGTGGGGTGGCTCTGTACGTCAAGGAGTGCTTTGATTGTATAGAGCTGGATGATTGTCACGACGGGGTTGAATGCTTATGGGCAAGGATGAGGGGGAAGGCCAACAAGCCGGATATCCTGCTGGGGGTCTGTTATAGACCACCCGACCAGGGCGTAGATGCTGATGAAGCATTCTACAAGCGACTGGCAGAAGTCTCACAGTCGCAAGCCCTTGCTCTTGTGGGGGACTTCAACTTACCGGATGTCTGCTGGAAGTACAACACAGCTAAGAGGAAACAGTCCCGGAGGTTCCTCGAGTGTGTGGAAGATAACTTCCTGACGCAGCTGGTTAGCGATCCTACAAGGGAAGGTGCCGTGCTTGACCTGCTGTTTACGAACAGAGAGGGTCTGGTGGGAGAAGTGAAGGTCGGAGGCCGTCTGGGGCTTAGCGACCATGAAATGATAGAGTTTTCAATTTTTAGCCAAGTAAGGAGGCGGGTGAGCAATACCGCTACCATGGACTTCCGGAGGGCAGACTTTGCCCTGTTCAGGACACTGGTCGGGAGGGTCCCTTGGGAGACGGTCCTGAAGGGCAAAGGGGCCCAGGAAGGCTGGACCTTCTTCAAGAAGGAAATCTTGAAGGCGCAGGAGCAGGCAGTGCCCGTGTGCCGTAAGAAGAGCCAGCGGGGAAGACGGCCGGCCTGGCTGAACAAGGAGCTTATGCTGAGGCTCGGGGAAAAAAAGAGAACTTACCACCTCTGGAAAAAGGGGCAGGCAAGTGAAGAAGAATACAAGGACCTCGTTAGGTCATGCAGGGAGGGAATTAGGAAGGCGAAAGCCCAGCTAGAGCTCAACCTGGCCACGGTCGTGAGGGACAACAAAAAAAGCTTCTATAAATACATTAACAACAAAAAGAGAGCCAAGGAGGATCTCCATCCTCTACTGGATGCGGCGGGGAACATTGTCACAAAGGATGAGGAAAAGGCTGAGGTACTTAATGCCTTCTTTGCCTCAGTCTTTAACAGCCACACCGGGTATCCTCAGGGTATCCGTCTCCCTGAGCTGGATGACAGGGATGGAGAGCAAAATAGGCTCCCCATGATCCAGGAGGAAGCAGTTAACGACCTGCTATGCCACCTGAACACCCACAAGTCTATGGGGCCTGATGGCATCCACCCAAGGGTGCTGAGGGAGCTGGCGGAGGAGCTTGCCAAGCTGCTCTCCATCATTTATCAACAGTCCTGGTCAACGGGGGAGGTCCCGGATGACTGGAGGCTTGCCAATGTGACGCCCATCTACAAGAAGGGTCGGAAGGAGGATCCGGGGAACTACAGACCTGTCAGCCTGACCTCGGTGCCGGGGAAGGTTATGGAGAGGCTCATCTTGAGGGCGCTCACGGGACACGTGCAGGATAACCAAGGGATCAGGCCAAGCCAGCACGGGTTCATGAAAGGCAGGTCCTGCTTGACCAACCTGATCTCCTTCTATGACCAGGTGACCCGCCTAGTGGATGAGGGGAAGGCTGTTGATGTTGTCTACCTGGACTTCAGCAAAGCCTTTGACACTGTTCCCCACAGTAATCTCCTAGAGAAGCTGGCGGCCCGTGGTTTAGACAGGTACACTCTTCGCTGGGTAAAAAACTGGCTGGATGGCCGAGCCCAGAGAGTTGTACTGAATGGGGTGAAATCCAGCTGGCAGCCGGTCACAAGCGGAGTCCCCCAGGGCTCAGTTTTGGGACCGGTCTTGTTTAATGTCTTTATTGATGATCTGGATGAGGGGATAGAGTGCTCCCTCAGCAAGTTTGCAGACGACACCAAGTTGGGAGGGAGTGTTGATCTGCTTGAGGGTAGGAAGGCTCTGCAGAGGGATCTGGACAGGTTGGATCGATGGGCTGAGGCCAACCGGATGAAGTTCAATAAGGCCAAGTGCCGGGTTCTACACTTTGGCCACAACAACCCCAGGCAACGCTACAGGCTTGGGGACGAGTGGCTGGAAAGCTCCCCCGCAGAAAAGGACCTGGGGGTGTTGATCGACACCCGGCTGAATATGAGCCAGCAGTGTGCCCAGGTGGCCAAGAAGGCCAACGGCATCCTGGCTTGTATCAGAAATGGTGTGGCCAGCAGGAGCAGGGAGGTGATCATGCCTCTGTACTCGGCGCTGGTGAGGCCGCACCTCGAATACTGTGTTCAGTTTTGGACCCCTCACTACAAGAAAGACATTGAGGTGCTGGAGCGTGTCCAGAGAAGGGCGACGAAGCTGGTCAGGGGTCTGGAACACAAGTCTTATGAGGGGCGGCTGAGGGAGCTGGGGTTGTTTAGCCTGGAGAAGAGGAGGCTGAGGGGAGACCTTATCGCTCTCTACAACTACCTGAAAGGGGGTTGCAGAGAGGTGGGTGCTGGTCTCTTCTCCCAAGTGACTAGTGACAGGACTAGAGGAAATGGCCTCAAGTTGCGCCAGGGGAGGTTCAGGCTAGATATCAGGAAAAAGTTCTTTACTGAGAGAGTAGTGAAACATTGGAATAGGCTGCCCAGGGAGGTGGTAGAGTCACCCTCCCTGGAGGTATTCAAGGAGCGTGTGGATGTGGCATTCTGGGATGTAGCTTAATGGGCATGGAGCAGTGTGGTGTTGGGTGGGTTGGTTTTTGGTGTGTTGTGGTTTGTTGTTGTTGTGTGGTGTGGTTTGTTTGGGTTTTTTTGGTGTTTTTTTTTTTTTTTTTTTTTTGGTTGGACTTGATGATCTTACAGGTCTTTTCCAACCTTAGTGATTCTGTGATTCTGTGATTCTGAGCAGGAGAATGACTGTATATTGGAACATTTATTAGTCTAAACAAGTTCAGAGCCCCAAGTGTTTGTGGTTCGTTTTAGAGGTTACCAGTGGGAGATGAGGACCAGCAAGAGCTTTCAGGGCTGGCACCTTTAGAATAGGAGCAATCGCTGGACTTTTGCAATTTCATTGTTGAGCATTGGCCAGATTGAGCAGGAGAGTGAGTGTATGTTGGAACATTCAATAGGCTAAACAAGTTCAGAGCCCAAGTGTTTGTGGTTCGTTTGAGAGGTTACCAGTGGGAGATGAGGACCAGCAAGAGCTTTCAGTGTTGGCACATTTAGTGTAGGAGCAATCGCTGGACGTTTTCAGTTTTGGTGTGGAGGTCTGGTCTGACTGAGCAGGAGAGCAAGTCCATTTTTGAAATTTTAGTATTCTAAACAAGTTACGACTCCAAGTGTTTGTGGTTCATTTTAGAGGTTACCAGTGGGAGATAAGGACCAGCAACAGCTTTCAGTGCTGGCACCTTTAGACTAGGAGCAATCGCTGGACGTTTGGAATTGCGGTGTTGAGCTCTGGCCAGATTAAGCAGGAGAGTGAGTGTATGTTCGAACTTATATCAGTCTAAACAAGTTCAGAGCCCAAGTGTTTGTGGTTCGTTTTACTGGTGACCAGTGGGAGATGAGGACCAGAAACTGCTTTTAGTGCTGGCACCTTTAGTGTAGGAGCAATCGCTGGACGTTTGCAATTTTGGTGTTGAGCTCTGGCCAGATTGAGCAGGAGAGCGAGTGTATGTAGGAACTTTCAATAGGCTAAACAAGTTCAGAGCCCAATTGTTTTTGGTTCCTTTTCGAGGTGACCGGTGGGCGATGAGGACCAGCAACACCTTTCAGTCCTGGCACCTTTAGTGTAGGAGCAATCGCTGGACATTTGCAATTTCGGTGTTGAGCTCTGGCCAGAATGAGCAGGAGAGTGAGTGTATGTTGGAACTTTTAGGAGTCTAAGCAAGTTCAGAGCCCAAGTGTTTGTGGTTCGTTTGAGAGGTTACCAGTGGGAGATGAGGACCAGCAACAGCTTTCAGTCCTGGCACCTTTAGACTAGGAGAAATCGCTGGACGTTTGCAATTTCAGTGTTGAGCTCTGACATGAATTATCGAGGGCAAGCCATCATGCGCCTGGAACTTTGAGTCTCTAAAGAAGTGAAGAGCCCAAGTGTTTGTGGTTCATTTTAGAGGTGACCAGTAGGAGATGAGGACCAGAAAGAGCTTTCAGGGCTGGCACCTTTAGACTAGGAGCAATCGCTGGACGTTTACAATTTCATTGTTGAACACTGGCCACATTGAGCGGGAGAGCTACTTTATTTTTGAACTTTTAGGAGTCTAAACAAGTTCCAAGCACAACTGTTTGTGGTTTGTTTTATAGGTGACCAGTGGGAGATGAGGACCAGCAACAGCTTTCAGTGGTGGCATCTTTAGACTAAGTGCAATCGCTGGACGTTTGCAATTTCAGTGTTGAGCTCTGACGTGAATTCGCGAGAGGAAGCGATGAAACGTCTGGATCTTTGAGTGTCTAAACAAGTTCAGAGCCCAAGTGTTTGTGGTTCGTTTTAGAGCTTACCAGTGGGAGATGAGGACCAGCAACCGCTTTCAGTGCTGGCACCTTTCGACTAGGAGCAATCGCTGGATGTTTGGAATTACAGTGTTGAGCTCTGGTCAGATTGAGCAGGAGAGTGACTGTATGTTGGAACTTTTAGGAGTCTAAACAAGTTCCGATCCCAAGTGATTGTGGTTCTTTTTAGAGGTTACCGGTGGGAGATGAGGACCAGCAAGAGCTTTCAGGGCTGGCACATTTAATGTAGGAGCAATCGCTGGACGTTCGCATTGTCGGTGTTGAGCTCTGACATGAATTCTCGAGGGCAAGCCATCATGCGCCTGGAACTTTGAGTCTCTAAAGAAGTGAAGAGCCCAAGTGTTTGTGGTTCATTTTAGAGGTGACCATTACGAGATGAGGACCAGCAAGAGCTTTCAGGGCTGGCACCTTTAAACTAGGAGCAATCACTGGATGTTTGCAATTTCATTGTTGAACACTGGCCACATTGAGCAGAAGACCAAGTATGTTTTTCACCTTTTAGAATTCTAAACAAGTTCCAAGCCCAGCTATTGGTGGATCGTTTTAGAGGTTCCCAGTTGGAGATGAGGACCAGCAACAGCTTTCAGTGCTGGCAGCTTTAGCTTAGGAGCAATCGCTGGATGTTTGTAATTTCATCGTTGAGCACTGGCGAGATTGAGCAAGAGAGCGAGTCTATTTCTGAACTTTTAGTATTCTGAGCAAGTTCAGAGAACGGGTGTTTGTGGTTCGTTTTACATGTTACCAGTGGGAGATGAGGACCAGCAAGAGCTTACAGGGCTGGCACCTTTAGTGTAGGAGCAATCACTGGACGTTTGCAATTTCGATGTTGAGCTCTGGCCAGGTTGAGCAGGAGAGTGAGTGTATGTTGGTACTTTGAGTAGTCTAAACAAGTCCCGAGCCCAAGTGTTTGTGGTTCCTTTTAGAGGTGACCGGTGGGCGATGAGGACCAGCAACACCTTTCAGTGCTGGCACCTTTAGACAAGGAGCAATTGCTGGACGTTTGCAATTTTGGTGTTGAGCTCTGGCCAGATTGAGCAGGAGAGTGAGTGTATGTTGGAACTTTTAGTACTCTAAACACATTCAGAGCTGAAGTGTTTGTGGTTCGTTTTAGAGGTGACCAGTGGGAGATGAGGACCAGCAACAACTTTCAGTGCTGGCATCTTTAGAATAGGAGCAATCGCTGGACGTTTGCAATTTCGGTGTTAAGCTCTGGCCAGATTGATCAGGAGAGCGAGTGTATGTAGGAACCTTTAATAATCTAAACAAGTTCAGAGCCCAAGTGTTTGTGGTTCGTTTTAGAGGTTACCAGTGAGAGATGAGGACCAGCAAGAGCTTTCAGTGCTGGCACCTTTAGTGTAGGAGCAATCTCTGGATGTTTGCAATTTCAGTGTTGAGCTCTGACATGAATTATCGAGAGCAAGCCACCATGCGTCTGGAACTTTGAGTGTCTAAACAAGTTCAGAGCAATATTTTCAATTTTGGTGTTGAGGTCTGGCCTGTCTGAGCAGGAGAGCGAGTGTACGTTGCAACTTTTAGAAGGCTAAACAAGTTAACAGCCCAAATGTTTGTGGTTCATTTTAGAGGTGACCAGTGGGACATGAGGACCAGCAACAGCTTTCAGTGTTGGCGCCTTTAGACTAGGAGCAATCGCTGGACGTTTGTAATTTCTTTGTTGAGCACTGGCCAGATTGAGCAGGAGAGCGAGTGTATTTATGAAATTTTAGGAGTCTAAACAAGTTCCGAGCCCATGTGTTTTTCGTTCGTTTTAGGTGTGACCAGTGGGATATTAGGACCATCAACAGCTTTCAGGGCGGGCACCTTTAGTGTAGGAGCAATCGCTGGACGTTTGCAATCTCGGTGTTGAGCTCTGGAGAGACTGAGCAGGAGAGCAAGTCTATGTTTGAACTTTTAGTAGGCTAAACGAGTTTAGAGCCCAAGTGTTTGTGGTTCATTTTAGAGGTTACCAGTGGGAGATGAGGACCAGCAAGAGCTTTCAGTGCTGGAGCCTTTAGACTAGGAGCAATCGCTGGAGGTTTGCAGTTTTGTTGTTGAGCCCTGAATGAATTAGCGAGATCAAGCAATAATGGGCCTGGACCTTTGAGTGTCTAAACAAGTTCAGAGCCCAAGTTTTTGTGGTTCGTTTTAGGCGTGACCAGTGGGAGATGAGGACCAGCAACAGCTTCCAGTGCTGGCACCTTTAGACTAGTATCATTCGCTGGACATTTTCAGTTTTGGTGTTGAGGTCTGGCCTGATTGAGCAGGAGAGCGAGTGTATGTTGGTATTTTTAGTAGTCTAAACAAGTTCAAAGCCCAAGTGTTTGTGGTTCGTTTTAGAGGTGACCAGTGGAAGATGAGGACCAGCAACAGCTTTCAGTGCTGGCAACTTTAGACTAGGAGCAATCGCTGGACATTTGTAATTTTGGTGTTGAGCTCTGGCCAGATTGAGCAGGAGAGTGAGTGTATGTTGGAACTTTTAGTACTCTAAACACATTCAGAGCTGAAGTGTTTGTGGTTCGTTTTAGAGGTGACCAGTGGGAGATGAGGACCAGCAACAACTTTCAGTGCTGGCATCTTTAGAATAGGAGCAATCGCTGGACGTTTGCAATTTCGGTGTTAAGCTCTGGCCAGATTGATCAGGAGAGCGAGTGTATGTAGGAACCTTTAATAATCTAAACAAGTTCAGAGCCCAAGTGTTTGTGGTTCGTTTTAGAGGTTACCAGTGAGAGATGAGGACCAGCAAGAGCTTTCAGTGCTGGCACCTTTAGTGTAGGAGCAATCTCTGGATGTTTGCAATTTCAGTGTTGAGCTCTGACATGAATTATCGAGAGCAAGCCACCATGCGTCTGGAACTTTGAGTGTCTAAACAAGTTCAGAGCAATATTTTCAATTTTGGTGTTGAGGTCTGGCCTGACTGAGCAGGAGAGCGAGTGTACGTTGCAACTTTTAGAAGGCTAAACAAGTTAACAGCCCAAATGTTTGTGGTTCATTTTAGAGGTGACCAGTGGGACATGAGGACCAGCAACAGCTTTCAGTGTTGGCGCCTTTAGACTAGGAGCAATCGCTGGACGTTTGTAATTTCTTTGTTGAGCACTGGCCAGATTGAGCAGGAGAGCGAGTGTATTTATGAAATTTTAGGAGTCTAAACAAGTTCCGAGCCCATGTGTTTTTCGTTCGTTTTAGGTGTGACCAGTGGGATATTAGGACCATCAACAGCTTTCAGGGCTGGCACCTTTAGTGTAGGAGCAATCGCTGGACGTTTGCAATCTCGGTGTTGAGCTCTGGAGAGACTGAGCAGGAGAGCAAGTCTATGTTTGAACTTTTAGTAGGCTAAACGAGTTTAGAGCCCAAGTGTTTGTGGTTCATTTTAGAGGTTACCAGTGGGAGATGAGGACCAGCAAGAGCTTTCAGTGCTGGAGCCTTTAGACTAGGAGCAATCGCTGGAGGTTTGCAGTTTTGTTGTTGAGCCCTGAATGAATTAGCGAGATCAAGCAATAATGGGCCTGGACCTTTGAGTGTCTAAACAAGTTCAGAGCCCAAGTTTTTGTGGTTCGTTTTAGGCGTGACCAGTGGGAGATGAGGAGCAGCAAGAGCTTTCAGGGCTGGCACCTTTAGTGTAGGAGCAATCGCTGGACGTTCGCAATTTCGGAGTTGAGCTCTGGCCTGATTGAGCAGGAGAGCGAGTGTATGTTGGTATTTTTAGTAGTCTAAACAAGTTCAAAGCCCAAGTGTTTGTGGTTCGTTTTAGAGGTGACCAGTGGAAGATGAGGACCAGCAACAGCTTTCAGTGCTGGCAACTTTAGACTAGGAGCAATCGCTGGACATTTGTAATTTTGGTGTTGAGCTCTGGCCAGATTGAGCAGGAGAGTGAGTGTACGTTGGAAATTTTAGTAGTCACACATCACGGTTACTTGGGAAGACCAACGCCATCACTCTGAATGTCCCCACCTTCCCTCTTCTTCCCCCAGCTTTCAATGCCGAGCGTGACGTCATATGGTATGGAATATCCCTTTGGTCATCTCGCGTCAGCTGTCCCAGCTGTGTCCCCTCCCAGCTTCTTGGGCACCGCCAGCTCACTTGCTGGTGGGGCGGTGTGAGAAGCAGAAGAGACCTTGACTCTGTTTAAGCCCTGCTCACCAGTAACTAAAAGATCCCTGCTTTATCAACGGTATTTGCAGCACAAATCCAAAACACAGCCCCATACTAGCTGCAATGAAGAAAGTTAACTCTATCCCAGCCAAAACCAGGATATTCTCCACCCCTTATTCCATGCCATTTACGTCATGGTCAGGTCTCACACTATCCAAAACGTTCTCATTTCCTCCCATCACCCTTCCCGTCCTTTGATATAGTACACAGATATCATTCCCTTACTCTACGGAACACCCCTGTGAAATATTTGTAAAATGTCCACAAATGTCCATTGAGTTCATGTAGTCCATGACTTTGGGCTCCATCCGTTATGGTGGTCACTCAGGAGAGAAGAGGTGTTGTATTGCATGGAGTTATTGGGCACCACCGCGAGCTCAGGTCGGGTCACTGCTGCACTTGCACTGCTTCTTGTAAGGCTTGTCCTCCATTGGTTCAGGTGGTTCCTGCTATAGTAATTCCTATAACATGTAACTCAAATCATGGATTCATTTCACCCAGAATTAAATCACCTTGAGGTACACACTGGATTTCCCCATTCTTCTGCATTACCCACCAAGTGCACCCAGGTCCTTGAGCAAAAACAACTCTGCAAATAGCTGTACACTTTCCTGAGGAAGGAATAACCCAGACTGTTTTTCCCAGCAAGTTCCTTATATGTACCACGGGAATCTTATCTCCTTCCACAGTGCGCAGGGGTTTTGATCGGGCAGGGCCAGGTCGACTGGCAGAGCCTCTAGTGTTAACTAGCCAAGTGGCTTCCACTAAATGTGTATCCCAATGCTTGAATGTCCCAGCACCCATTGCTTTCAGTGTAGTTTTTAACAGTGCGTTGTATCATTCCATTTTTCCGGAAGCTGGTGCATGGTAGGGGATGTGATACACCCAATCAACGCCATGCTCCTTGGCCCAGGTGGTAACGAGATTGTTTCAGAAATTAGTCCCGTTGTCGGATTCAATTCTTTCAGGGGTGCTGTGTCGCCATGAAACTTGCTTTTCAAGGCCCAAGATGGTGTTCCGGGCAGTGGCATGGGTCATGTTTCCATCCATCCGGTAGTTGCTTCCACCATTGTAAGCACATGCTGCTTCCCGTGGCGGGTTCGTGGTAGTGTGATATAATCGACCTGCCAGGCTTCCCTGTAGTGATATTTCAGCCATCGTCCTCTATACCAAAAAGGCTTTAGCCGCTTAGGTTGTTTGATTATGGCACATGTTTGACATTCAACCTGTGCCATGGCATCAATGGTCAAGTCCACGCCTCGATCACGAGCCCATTTGTACGTTGCATCCCTTCCTAAATGTCCTGATGTGTCATGGGCCCATCGAGCTATAAATAGCTCACCCTTATGTTCCCAATCCAGATCCACCTGAGCCACTTCAATTCTAGCAGCTCGGTCCACCCGCTCATTGTTTCGATGTTCTTCAGTGGCGCGACTCTTGGGTATCTACATGACGTACTTTTACAACCAGGTTCTCTACCCGAGCAGCAATATCTTGCCATAATTCAGCAGCCCAGATGGGCTTACCTCTGCGCTGCCAGTTGTTCTGCTTCCATTGCTGTAGCCACCCCCACAGGGCATTTGCCACCATCCATGACTCCGTATAGAGATAAAGTACTGGACGTTTCCCTCATTCAGCAATATCTAAAGCCAGCTGAATGGCTTTCACCTCTGCAAACTGACTCGATTCGACTCGTCCTTCAGCAGTTTCTGCAACTTGTCACGTAGGACTCCACACAGCAGCTTTCCACCCTCGATGTTTTCCCACAATACGACAGGATCCATCTGTAAACAGGGCATATTGCTTCTCAGTCTCTGATAAGTCATTATACAGAGGGGCCTCTTCAGCACGAGTCACCTCCTCTGGCGACACCCTGAAGTTTCGGCCCTCTGGCCAGTCCATGATCACTTCCAGGATTCCCGGGTGGTCGGGGTGTCGTGGTTTAACCCCAGCCAGCAACTAAGCACCACACAGCCACTCACTTACTCCCCCCAGGTGGGATGGGGGAGAGAATAGGAAAAGTAAAAGCGAGAAAGCTTGTGGGTTGAGATAAGAACAGTTTAATAAGTGACATGAAATAAAATAAAATAATAATGATAATAGTAATAAAAATTGTAATGAAAACTAAAATAACAACAACAACAAACAAGAAAGGCAAGTGATGCAAATGAAAACAATTGCTCACGACCCTCCGACCGATGCCCAGCCCAAGCAGCGGTCCCCTGAGCAGCTTTCCCCCTAGTTTATATACTGAGCATGATATCATATGGTATGGAATATCCCTTTGGTCATCTCGTGTCAGCTGTCCCAGCTGTGTCCCCTCCCAACTTCCTGGGCACCCCCAGCTCACTCGCTGGTGGGGTGGTGGGAGAAGCAGAAAAGACCTTGACTCTGTTTATGCCCTGCTCAACAGTAGCTAAAAGATCCCTGCTTTATCAACACTGTTTTCAGCACAAATCCAAAACACAGCCCCATACTAGCTACTCTGAAGAAAATTAACTCTAGCCGAGCTACAACCAGCACACGGGGTTTCCCATGCAAGCCTGTTGCGTTATCAGTGTGACCCGTTATCAGCGTGATGCGTAGAGGGGATCTTCCCTTTGAATACGCAGCCCAGCACAGGCAATCGAGGGGCCAAAAGGAGCTGTGCTTCAGTACCGACTACTTCTGAAGCAGCTCAAATTCCTTCATATGCTGCTAATATTTCTTTTTCAGCTGGAGTGTAACAGGCTTCAGATCCCCTATATCCCCGGCTCCAAAACCCTAGAGGTCGACCTCGAGTCTCTCCAGGTGCTTTCTGCCAGAGGCTCCAGGTGGGGCCGTTATCCCCAGCTGAGGTGTAAAGCACATTTTTCACATCTTGTCCTGCCCGGACTGGCCCAAGCGCTACTGCATGAACTATCTCCCATTTAATTTGTTCAAAGGCTTGCTGCTGTTCAGGGCCCCATTCAAAGCCCTTCTTCTTCCAGGTCACTCGATAGAGAGGGCTTACGATCAGACTATAAACTGGAATATGCATTCTCCAGAAACACACATCACCCAAGAAAGCTTGTGTTTTCTTTTTGTTAGTTGGTGGAGACATAGCTGTTATTTTATTGATCACACCCATTGGGATGTGACGACACCCATCTTACCATTTTATTCCTAAAAACTGAACTTCCTGTGCAGGCCCTTTGACCTTACAGAATCACAGAATCACTAAGTTTGGAAAAGACCTGTAAGATCATCAAGTCCAACCATTTCAAAAAAAAAAAAAAAAACCCAAACAACCACACACAACACCACACAAAAAACCACCCACACCACACAATACCATGCCCATCAAGCCATGTCCCACAATGCCACATCCACACGCTCCTTGAATACCTCCAGGGAGGGTGACTCCACTACCTCCCTGGGCAGTCTATTCCATTGTGATACCACTCTCTCAGTAAAGAAATTTTTCCTAATATCCAGTCTGTATCTCCTTTGGCGCAACTTGAGGCCATTTCCTCTTGTCCTGTCACTCATCACTTGGGAGAAGAGGCCAACACTGACCTCTCTGCAACCCCCTTTCAGGTAGTTCTAGAGAGCGATGAGGTCTCCCCTCAGCCTCTTCTTCTCCAGGCTGAACAACCCCAGTTCCCTCAGCTGCTCCTCATAAGACTTGTGCTCCAGACCCCTCACCAGCTTCGTCGCCCTTCTCTGGACGCGTTCCAGCACCTCTATGTCTTTCTTGTAGTGAGGGGCCCAAAACTGAACACAGTACTTTGTTTTATAGCAAAACCAGCTTTCAGGAGAATCTGGATTATTCTTCTCCCCTTCTCAAACACTTCCTCCACTGTGTTGCCCCACACAATGATGTCATCAATATACTGCAGGTGTTCAGGAGCTTCACCTTGTTCCAGTGCAGTCTGTATCAACCCATGACAAATGGTAGAACTATG
Organism: Gavia stellata; assembly: GCF_030936135.1. Classification (NCBI taxonomy): domain Eukaryota; kingdom Metazoa; phylum Chordata; class Aves; order Gaviiformes; family Gaviidae; genus Gavia; species Gavia stellata. The sequence continues at coordinate 172,217 of NW_026776622.1, read as the reverse complement.
TTTCCACCCCTGGGGCAGTCGATTCCAGGTGTACTGGATACCCCTCCATGTGAAAGCAAACTGTGGCCTGCACTCTGCTGCCAGAGGGATCGAGAAAAACGCATTGGCGATATCTATTGTTGCATACCATTTGGCAGCCTTTGACTCCAGTTCATATTGAAGTTCTAGCATGTCTGGTACGGCAGCACTCAGCGGTGGTGTGACTTTGTTCAGGCCTCGATAGTCCACTGTTAACCACCACTCTCCGTTACATTTTTGCATGGGCCATATGGGACTATTAAAGGGTGAATGAGTCTTACTGATCACTCCTTGACTTTCCAGTTGACGGATCAACTTGTGGACGGGAACCAGGGAGTCTCGATTGGTGCAATATTGTTGCCGGTGCACTGTCATGGTAGCAATTGGCACCTGCTGTTCTTTAACTTGCAGCAACCCCACCACAGAAAGATCCTCTGAGAGACCAGGCAAGCTAGACAGCTGTTTAATTTCCTCCGTACTCAAAACAGCTATACCAAAAGCCCACCGGTACCCTTTTGGGTCTCTGAAGTACTCTCTCCTGAGACAGTCTATGCCAAGGATGCATGAAGCCTCTGGACCAGTCACAATAGGGTGCTTTTGCCACTCATTCCCAGTTAGGCTTACTTCAGCCTCCAACACAGACAGTTCTTGGGATCCCCCTGTCACTCCAGAAATACAGATGGATTCCGCCCCCTTGTAATCTGATGGCATTAGAGTACACTGTGCACCGGTGTCCACTAGAGCTTTATACTCCTGTGGGGCTGATGTGCCAGGCCATCGAATCCACACAGTCCAGTAAACTCAATTGTCCCTTTCCTCCACCTGACCGAAGGCAGGGCCCCTCTACTCCTGGTCTGAGTCTTCATTACTTGGTTTTTGTAAGTGCAAAACAGACGTCCCTTCATCAGGATCAAAAGTACAGTCAGCCCTTCCACTCTGCCCAACAGACACTGGAGCAGTCATTTTTCTGGACGGATGCTTTTTGGCTGTTGTTTTCCCTTGCAATTCCTGCACCTGAGCTTCTAGTCTCCAGGTTGACCATCCCACTTCCTCATGTCCTCCCCCTGGTCACGCAGGAAGAACCACAGGGTTGCACGTGGTGTGCACCACCGGTACCCTTTCGCTTGGACAGGAAAAGGCTGACTCTTAATAGTTGAGGCTTTGGTTGGAGCGGATGAGGAAAACCTACCCTTCTCATCTTGCTCGAACATGTTTTGGGTCAGTCTGTGTCTGTCCACAGCCGAGACACAAGCACACATGGAGGGAGCAAGGTTATCTTCGTATTCTCGGAGTTGCCCGGCCAGTTCATCTATAGCTGCTGCCTCAGTGTCTGTCCAGTTCATTATCGCCAGGGTGTGGGTGTAAGATGTCGCTGCATTTCGTACAAACTTTTGCCACGTGGACCGTGTGCATTGGATTTCATCCGGGTCTTTGCATGCCTGGTCAATATAGATCACCTCCAACACGGCTAATTCCCTCAGATACTGGATGCCCCCCTCAATGTTGGTCCATTTCCTTCGAGAATTTGCAAGTTCTTCCTTGAAGGGATACCTGTCCTTCACACTTGACAGGAGTCGCTGCCAAAGACTGAGGACTCCTGCCTTTTTTCCAATCCCTTTGTCAATGGCCTTGTCCTTAGCAAGGGATCCCAGCTGCCGGGCTTCCTTACCCTCTAATTCCTGACTACTGGCCCCAATATCCCAGCATCGAAGCAACCAGCTGAGAATTAGCTCACCTGGTTGACGACTCAAATCTTTTCGCATATCTCGCAGCTCACTTAGGGATAGGGAGTGGGTGGTTTCTGTCTCATTGATTATCTCAGTCTCTTCCTCCTCCTGTTCTTGTGGCTGCTCTGCTGCAGAACAGGCTGCCTCTTCTGATTCTTTCTTCTGCTCCCTCTTAGCAGAAGCTTATTCATCCCTTACTAAACGAGCTGACTTCTGCTTCCACTGTTTCTTTTTAGTTATAGGGGTGACTGATACAGTGCCTGGTTTAGCCACAGTTTCTGTTGGTTTGTTTTCCCTCTCTTCTACCTGGGGGTGCTGCATGATATCGAACAGCGTTTGGTAGATACTGGCCAGGGCCCAGCACAGTGCAGTAAGTTGTGCCTCTTTGGAGTAGCCACAGCATTTTTTTTTCAAACATTCTATCACTTCATCAGGATCCTGTAGCTGTTCGGGAGTGAAGTTCCAGACAATTGGAAGTGAGAAGTTCTCTAGATACTTGCCCGTATTTTCCCACATGCGTGCCACCCATGATCACACTCTCACAGAGCCTGGGTCATATTCCTAAATTGCTTGTTAACCTTAGACAAAACTGAAGCAATATTTCTAAGACATACAAATAGAAGTATTTTAACTACCCAAAGATGTCCAAGATACGTAGAAGTTGTCGTAACGAGGGAGACAGCATCACAGAAGAAGTTAGCAAGGGTGCCGTTCTGTATTTCTTCCACCACAAAAATTTTAGAGGAAGGAGTATAATTGTTAAATATCTCCATGAGATTGTACCCGAAATACAGTAATGGCTTCAGGGCAGAGAACAAACACCAGATTACCCAGCTCAAGGTCAGTGTTTTAAAAACAAATCTCCCAGGCAAAACATCACTAATCGCTACAGAGCACAGCAAACTGAAAAATCAAACACAAATCTTTAAAAGATACAGCAAAAAAAAGAGCATGGTGCAGATCAAATAAACTAATGTCAAGAACAGATGAATCAATATTGTGACATGTATCTTTTAACAGAGAGAAACCCCTTCTAATAAGTTCTGTTGAATCTCTTATTATCTCAAACCTCCTAACTGATCTGTTGTCACCCCAGCACCCCATCGTACACCCCAGCACCCCATCGTACACATCTGTGTGACCCAGTGTCACCGCGACATCCCAGCATCCCCTCCAGGGTGTCCTGCTGTCACCCCAGCATCCCAATCTCCCCTTCTGGGTGTCCCAGTGTCACCCCAATACCCCAGCATCTCATCCTGGTAATCCTGCTGTCACCCCAGCACCCTAATGTTCCCTCCTGCATATCACACTGTCACTCTGACATCCTAGGGTCCCCCCCTGCGTGTCCCAGTCTCAGCCCAGCACCCCAATGTCCCCTCCTGGGTGTCCCAGTGTCACCCCAACAACCTGATGTCCCCTCCTGGGGGTCCTGCTTTCACCTCAGCACCCCAATGTTCCCTCTTGCGTGTCACGCTGTCACTCTGAAATCCCAGGGTCCCCTCCTGCGTGTCCCAGTGTCAGCCCAACACCACAGCGTCCACTCCTGGGTGTCCCAGTGTCACACCAACAACCCAGCCTCCTCTCCTGGGTGTCCTGCTGTCACCCCAGAACCCTAACTTCCCCTCCTGGGTGTCCCTGTGTCACCCCAACAGTCCAATGTTCCCCGCTGGGTGTCTCAGTGTCACCCCAACAGCACCCTAAAGTTCCTTCCTGCCTGTCACACTCTCACCCTCACACACCAGCGCCCTCTCCTGGGTGTCCCAGTGTCATCGCAACACCACAGCATCCCCTCCTGAGTGTCCTGCTGTCACGCCAACACCCCAGCCTTCTCTCCTGGGTGTCCCAGTGTCATCCAAACACACCAGGGTCCCCTCTTGGGTGACCTGCTGTTACCCCAGCACCCCATTGAAAACTCCTGGGTTTCCCAGTGTCACGCCAACACCCTACCGTCCCCTCCAAGGTGTCCCGCTGTCACCTGAGCACCCCAATGTCCCCTCCTGGGTGTCTCAGCGTCAGCGCGACACCCCAGCATCCTCTCCTGGGTATCCTGCTTTAACCGCTGCAGGCTAATGTCCCCTCCTGGCTGTCACGCTGTCACCCTGACACCCCAGCGCCCTCTCCTGGGTGTCCCAGTTTCACCACAACACCCCAGCATCCCCTCCTGGGTGTCCTGCTGTCACCCCAGCACCGTAATGTTCCCTCCTGGCTGTCACACTGTCACCCTGACAGCCCAGCGACCTCTCCTAAGTTTCCCAGTGTCACCGCAACACCCCAGCAAGCCCTCCTGGGTGTCCCATTATCACCCCAGCACCCCAATGTCCCCTCCTGGGTGTCCTACTGTCATCCAAACACACCAGGGTCCACTCCTAGGTGACCTGCTGTCATCCCAGCACCCCAATGTCCCCTTTTGGGTGTCCCAGAGTCACTCCAATACCCCAGCATCTCATCCTGGTAATCCTGCTGTCACCCCAGCACCCTAATGTTCCCTCCTGGGTGTCACGCTGTCACTCTGACATCCCAGGGTCCCCCCCTGTGTATCCCAGTGTCACCCCAGAACCCCAATGTCGCCTCCTGGGTGTCCCAGTCTCAACCTAACACCACAGCATCCTCTCCTGGGTGTCCCAGTGTCACCCCAACAACCCAGCCTCCTCTCCTGGATGTCCTGCTGTCACCCCAGAACCCTAACTTCCCCTCCTGGGTGTCCCTGTGTCACCCCAACAGCCCAATGTTCCCTCCTGAGTGTCTCAGTGTCACCCCAACAGCACCCTAAAGTTCCTTCCTGCCTGTCACACTCTCACCCTCACACACCAGCGCCCTCTCCTGGATGTCCCAGTGTCATCCAAACACACCAGGGTCAAATAAGATGCAGATCAAATAAACTAATGTCAAGAACAGATGACTCAATATTGTGACCTATAACTTTTAAACAGAGAGAAACCCCTTCTAATAAGTTCTGTTGAATCTCTTATTATCTCAAACCCTTCGAGCCCCACGTTGGGCGCCAAAAACGACTGCCATGGTTTAGTCCCAGCCGGCAACTAAGCACCACACAGCCGCTCGCTCACTGCCCCCAGGTGGGATGGGGGAGAGAATCGGAAGAGTAGAAGTGAGAAAACTCGTGAGTTGAGATAAAGACAGTTTAATAGGTAAAGCAAAAGCCGCGCACGCAAGCAAAACAAAACAAGGAATTCATTCACCACTTCCCCTCGGCAGGCAGGTGTTCAACCATCTGCAGGAAAGCAGGGCTCCATCACGCGTAACGGTTGCTTGGGAAGACAAACACCATTACTCTGAATGTCCCCCCGCCTCCTTCTTCTTCCCCCAGCTTTACATGCCGAGCATGACGTCATATGGTATGGAATATCCCTTTGGTCAGCTGGGGTCAGCTGTCCCAGCTGTGTCCCCTCCCAACTTCTTGTGCACCCCCAGCTCACTCGCTGGTGCAGGGGTGTGAGAAGCAGAAAAGGCCTTGACTCTGTGCAAGCCCTGCTCCGCAGTACCTAAAACATCCCTGCTTTATCAACATTCTTTCCAGCACAAATCCAAAACACAGCCCCATACTAGCTGCTGTGAAGAAAGTTAACCCTACCCCAGCCAAAACCAGCACATCAAGTCATTTTAACGCATCGTATTGAATAATGAAATGTTCCTTTTCTTTCAAGGGATACTGTCAGATGGAGATGGGCCCAACCTTTAGGTTTTGAAGTAACTTTTACAAAGCCTACGAGGAGATGGTGACCTCAACTAAGCAAAATGTCCCCTCTGCCATCCTCATTGGTTGGTGATTTTTTTTTGTGTGGCTTTGATACTTGGCTTCAAAAGCAAAACAGGAGAAAACATGAATACCTTTTCTTTATTAAAGCTCAAGAAATGGAATATGAAAGCAATCGACAGGAGAGGCTTGCAAGCTGAGTGCCTGGCTTGTGTCTTTCAAGGTGGTTGTGTCACAACTTCGCAATTAACAGAAAGAAAAGTATTTTTCCTAAGCTTGTCCCTTTAACAGGCTCAAAATATTTCTCCTGTTTGGATATGAAAGAATGGACCAAGAAAAGTTACCTGGCAGACAGCCCAAAGCTGTTTAACTATGCAGCAATTAAGTACTATATTTTAATACAGTTAATCATATTAGCTGCCGAAGCTTTTTTTTGATGTTTCTGTGACGCAGAGATTTGCTGAGGCCTCTGTTCTCTTTCAAGTCTCAAAGATAAATGAAGGAAAAAGTAATTTGAGGGATTCTGTTATCAGGTATATTTCTGACAGTGAGGTAAGACTATGCAGCTACACTCATATTAGTTTTCTTAAAAAAAAAAAAAAAAGCCATATGTGCAAATGGGTGCTTCTTGTTATGTAGATGATTGTGACAGTGCCTGTGCTTTCCAGGATTTTTCTCTGGCTTCTGTTTGCCTTCCAGGGACGCCGACTCATCACTGGCACTCCTAAGGTGCAACTACCTGAACGTGCCTATGGTCACTGATTTGAAATGCTCTTGTAATCCCAACCTCTTCCAGAGAGCAAAATCATTCATCTTTGGCCAGACACAAAAGTCAATGCTGGAATTTGAACGTGGTTTTCTTAATTACTGCAGCCTGATTGCTATGAGTATCATGAGTGGCTCAACCCACCTGTACATTAAATCTGTTTATTGGTAATATCCTGCCATTTTCTGCCAGTAGCAATTTCTGTCATGCCTTTTTATTTGGTTCCTATGTGTTAACTATGAAAATGCTGCATTGCTGAGCAGCATCAGGTGGGGTTCAGGGACTGTAGCTGCAAATGGCTGTATTCTGACACTTCATAGCGTGTATGTACCTGACATGGGTATCATAGCAGCCTAGCCTACCTCTTTTGTTGGCCCTTGGACCACAGGCAGAGACAGCATGTTAGTCCATTCTGTAACTGCTGTTCTGTCTTGTTCGCAGGTTGTCCATCTTCCCGTTATGGGAAGAGTGTCAAAGCAGCGTGAGCCGTGCTAGCATCATCCTTGCCTGCACGCAATAGCAGGGACAACCTGGATGTCAGTATTTCTGCCTTAGAAATGGAGTGGGGGTTTGGTGTGTTTCTCCAGGTTATTTTAAGAGGTTGAGGTTATTGGAGAAGACCTCTTAACTCCTGATGTCTCTGTAACAGAAGCATAAAAATGTGGAAAGCAGCAGAAAGCTGCTTGTGAAGCAATCACTCCTTCAGAAAGATTATGAAGGGAAAAAATGGGGGAATTGCCCCAAAAGAATGTCATAACCAGTGCTGCAAAGGACAACCTTACGTGGGAGGGGGGGAGATGGCGGAGCAGTAGCTGACGGGGGAGGACACAGTGAAGGCCATGCTCCTTCTCACCTGCCCTCATTCCTGCTGCCTCCCCTCCCTGTTGTCTTTCGGAGCATTGGCCTCTCCTGGTGAACGCGTCTGAAGCCTGGAGGAACCTCGCTTTTCTGCAGGAGACCAGGGCCTGCCCCTCAGGGCCTGCTGTACCTGGGCCGCTTTTGTGGTGGAGGAACGCCGCTCTCCACAGCAGACAACAGCCCGTCCCTCGCTCTGTGCTCCAGGACTGCCATCTTCCCCCGTGAGGAGGCCGGGGCCACCAGTGCAGCTTCTGGGCTTGTCAGGGCAGCAGGGTGTGGAGGGGGGCGGGAAATGGCGGGCGTTGTCCGACAGGCGCTGTGGCGCGGAGCTCTCTGCTGCCGCTGCCACCCGCCGCAGGCAGAGCACATGCACACTGCGGCCGCCGCGCTCCCTCAGGGAGCCCAGCGCCGCCGCCGCCACCCACCGCAGGCAGAGCACATTGGAGGCATGTTGGCCTGAAGGGCCTGCAGGGAGCTGTCATCTCCTGGTACAGCCCTGCTGTGCGGCCATGTTGGTCCACAGGATGTGCCAGGAGCTGTAGTCCTGGTGCTGTTGCCTCAGCGTGTCTGTTCCACAGAGGCAGTCCAAGGAACCCCCAAACAGCCCAAGGGACCCTGGAACAGCCCCTCTCTACCCCATCTCTGACAGCCCGAGAGGTGCCATGGAGCCACTGCCCAGCGTGACCACGCTCAGCTCTGCCCGGGCTGGCTGGGTGTGTGTGTCTGGGCCGCCTGGTTGAGGGCAAATGGGGAGACCTGGGGGCAGGATGGGAAAGACGTGGATAAGGACTAGCTGTCTTGGAAATTGAAGATGGGGGTGATTCTCTTTTTGCCATCGGATCCCGTCAAGGCTTGTTCATTTTCCCTTCCAGTCCCCTCAGGCCTAGGGCCCTCCTCATATCCACTAGCCCCCTCTGAACCCCTCTGTTGTCCTGGATTTGCCTCAGCCTCACCCGGTTGCCCCCTCAGAACCTCTCAGCACCCCAATGCGCCTTTTGGTGTTCTCTAGAGGCCTCGGTTTGCCTCCCAGTCCCCGCAGCACCCCTCTGTCAGCCTCCTTGCACCCTCCCTTTGAGCCTCAGGAACCGTTCCTCGGCCCTCACTGTGCACAAAAGCCCACCGTTGGCCTTTACGGGGGCCCAGTGGTGGGCTCTGGGGCACACACCAACCACAGGGCTCCACCATTTGCCCTGTAGCTGTCTTAGGAATGCTCTAGTCCACCCAGGACCACCCAGAGGCCTTCATTACACCCCAGACACCTCTGCGGGACCTCTAGCACCCTAAGAAACCCCACTAGACTGGGGGCCGGGCCCCCTAGACTCTACAATACCACTTTAGTCCCCTCAGCATTCCTCCATCGGTGTTTGTTATGCCCCGGAGCCTTCTGCTGCTCATCTAGCCATCTTAAGACCCCTCTAGTCCCCCAAGGAGCCCTTCTGAGGAAATCATGGTGACCGAGGCACTCTGTTTGTCCTCTCGTCCCTCCAGAAACCCTGCAGTTGCCCTCTAGCCCTCTTAGCACCTCTGTACTCTGCTTGGAAACCCTCCTGAGTCCTTCATGGGGCGGGGAAGTGGCAATGCAACAGTGGCAGATGCTGGGGCCTCGCTGGGAAGCCCAGAGACCATGGGGTGGCCAGAGCTGGGACAACCCTTTTTGTGCCCTTTCCTCGCTGTGTGTCAGATACACATCTGAAGGACACCGTGGCTTTAGGCTTTATTAAACATGAGCCATTTTCCTGAGAAGAGCTGCACCTCTGCCTGGCTTAGCAGCACCAGCAGCACAGTGCTCGCAGGGTGCATCTTGATCTCAGCTGCATCGTTGGAGGGCTCAGGATGAGGATGGTCTGAGCTGCCAGGGAACGGATGGAGAGTTCGCTGTCTTTCTCCAAGGTCCCAAGGGCTGTGACAGAGAGAAACAGAGGCGAGATGACCCCCTGTGTCTGCAGAGAGCACCAGGCATCCCCTCCTGACCACGCCAGCCCCACCTACCTCTTTCCCTGGCCAGGAGAGAGCTGCTGCCCAGGAATGCCCCAAATGCCCCTGACATGTTCCCCTGCCCCTGAAGTGTTGCCCTGGAGCAGGGCAAGGCATGGCAGCACCTTGCCCAGGCTCTGTCCCCTGCCCCACCAGCCCCGGCCAACACCGCAGTGCCCCTACTCACCGCTGCAGATCTCAGACAGCTTCTCCCTGCTTTGGTCCCTCAGGGGCCGCGCGGCAAGCCCTAGGCACAGAGCTTCGTCAGACCTCCCGCTCCCCAGCATGCTCCCAGCAGCACAGCGCCCTCCTCCCCCTCATCAGGGCCGACCCCAGGGAAGAGCAGTAGCCGAGGGGTTGGGACTGAGCAAGGTGGCCACCAAGCCCACCTGCATGGGCAGGGCTGGGAGAAGGAGGCCAAGGCCCTGCACGGGGCAGTCGGGGCTCGGGCAGCCCCAGGGCTGCTCCTTGCTGCCGGTGCAGCAGTGGGGACTGGGGCCAGGCTGCCAAAAGAGGGACCCCGGGGGCTGTGGCTCACCAATGAACCTGAGGGCTGCCTCTCGCAAGGTGGCCTGAGCATCCTCCAGGTATGGCAGGCTCTGCTTCAAGTATTCTTCAGCCCTGCTCCTGTCCTGCACCAGCTGGAGAGAGCACAAGGGTATGGGCATGTCACAGAGCCTCCCCAGTTGGCCGGACCAGCCCCTCCTCCCAGCACCTGCCTTTCCCCGTCCCCCCCAGGCCGTTCCCATCTCCCAGCCAGGAGCCCTGGGGGGCTGCAGTTGAGAGAGAGCCAGAGGCAGAGGGGTCCCAGGGGCGCTGGGACACTCCCTGCCACTGCAAGGCCTGGATGGGCCAGGGTCTCCAGGCCCTGGGATTTGTCCTCACCAAGCACTCTCCAATCCTCCATGTTTGTCCTGTCTGGGTGAGGTGCTTGAGTTGTTCCCACTTGAGGAGCTCTGCAGTGGCGATGAGGGCTTCCCCAGAGACCTGCAGAGCAGCAGAAGCTGGGAGATGGCACCGCAGCCTGGGGAAGGAGACCTGGCGTCCCCCTCCTCCAGGCCTGATCCTGACCTCAGAGAGCTGGGACGTGCGCTGGCCTAAACACCTGGGGGTCTCTTGGGCACAGCCCTGGGGGACAGGGATTGAGGCTCGAAGCCTTGGCCTCCAACACCTGCAGGGACAGCAGGGAGGCCTGTAGGGCTGCACGTAGTCGTGCCTGGGGCCACGGGCTGCAGCTGGACAAGGTAGGGCAGGTGCGGGAAGCATTCGTGCCAGCTTCTCTGCCCCTGCTTGCGCCGGGTCTGCAGGGAGCCTTCCTAAGGGCTGCGCTGGAGGAGGGCCGAATGGAGGGAGCGTAGCTGGGAGGGGACCCCCCCTCCCCTTCCACCTCTGCAGCAAGAGGCACTGGGGGATGAGGAAGGCAGTGGTGGGACCGGTGCAGGGACGGAGGGGAGCTCTGCCCTGTCCTCAGTGACTCGGGCAGTTGGACCCCGAGGTGACACACGCTCCCAGCGTGCGACTGCCAGCAGCTCTTGCCCCTGATGCCCAGGGGGTCAGCACGCCCTTCCCTGTGTCACTAGCCAGCTTTGGAATCTCTACCTTGGCCACGCTGTCGGTCCCGTCATGCATGTGAAAGAAGAGCGGGAGCAAGCCCCTTCGCGCTTTCTTCTTCATCCTTCTCTGGTCGCTCCCCACCACAGTCTCCACCACGTCTCTGAAGAGGCTGATGGAGAGCTCTCTCGTCTGGCTGGACTCCTGACAGGAAGAAGGAGAGGGGGACTTGAGAAAGAGCCACTCCCGGCTTACTGTGAGCATTAGGCCAAGGGCGTGAGCATGGCAGATGTGAGGGGAGATGCTCCGGGGTCGGGCTCTGCACACAGAAGCTGTGGGAATCTCCGGTGCTGCCTGGCAGCCCAGCTGGGGAGCCCTCGGGGCTCTGAGAGCAGCTCTTGGCCTGCAGGTGCTTGGCACAGGGGCCAGGCTGGGCCCCAGCACAGGGGCCTCAGGTCGTCCGGAGGCATCAACCTGCCAGGGGAAGCCGTTCTGGGCTGCAAAGCCCAGAAGCCATCCCACGAGCGCCCACAGGGGCGAGGAGGGCAGAAGGCCCTGCCCGCAGGGCTGGGCTGAAGGGCAGCTGTCCTTGCCCAGTGCCCCTCTGTGGGGCACAGGCCCCCACATCAGCCTTACCTCATGAAAGAGGGGCGGGAGCTCCTCTGCCAGCTGCACAGCGATGGGGCTGGCCTCCTTCCTGCTCAGGTGACCCATCATGTTTCTGAAGACCACCAGGACCTTCATCTTGATATCTGTGTTGCCATCCTTGAGCACCTCCATGATCTCTGGCAGGAGGACCTGCATTTTTCTTGCCTGTATGAAAGACAGAGTTTCCTTCTTGTGAAACGGTCCATGCCTGGAAAGCTCCCCAGGCAGACCAGGCCCCACCGTGGCAGGGAGGGCGTTTGGAGCACTCACCCCACTGCCTGACTCCCAGCCAAGGCCAGGCCACCACCTTACCCACTGCCCCAGCCCCCAGCTGCCCACGTGGCTCCCCTTGACGACACCCTGCTCACCAGGTCGGGTCTCTCCGACAGCGTGATAAGGCCTTCAAGCAGCAGGGAGAGCGTCACCAGGCTTGCATGCCTCTGATGGCTCTGGATGTGGGACGGGTCAGCCAAATCCTCTGACTGAAACCCACTGGAGGCCGTCAGCTGAAACAAACAGAGCAGTGAGATACAGGCCGAGCCTGCAGGCTTGCTGGAGGTGATCAGGGCCTTCTCCAGTAACTCACAGCCAAGGGAAGGACGCAGGCGTCCTCTGCAGCCAAGGCGAGCAGGCTGGGTAATGTCAGGTCCTGGAGTTTGCTGAGGAGCTCCTTTAAGATCTTCTCCAAAGTCTGGGGGATGGAAAGCATCACCTCCCACATGGCCATGTCAGTGCTGCAAGCCAGAGCGCTCTGTCAGCAGGGCTGCCTCGGCCCCAGCAGCGTGGCCTGGGGCAGCCCCGCAGGACGCAGACCCTGCCCCTCGGTTGGGATGCCCTGGGCAGCAGGAGAGGGCTGAGGTGGTCTTCCCCGTGGGGCTGGGAGCAGCGTGGTGGGTGGCGGGACTCTGGGCTGCCTTGGCCAGCTTTGGCTGCTGCGGGCCCAGCCGACCCACCAGTGCTGGAGAGCCTGGTGGGATGGAGGCCCTGCTCCTCAGGGGTGTCCAGCAGTATTCCTTGGGCCTGGCAGGCAGAGAGTCTCCGGGCCCCTCTCCCCACAGGGAGCAAGCCCTCAAGGCTGTCAGGGCCAGTACCTGTCTCCTGGTGGAGCGATCTTCAACAGCGTCGTGACCACTTTGGTGGTGTCCTGGTTGGTCAGCTGGAGAAGCAGTGACCCCACGCTCTGCCGGGCTGACTCCATGTTGATGCATGCCAGGTTTTCCTGGGTGCAGCTCATGATCTTTGGCACCTGGAGGGGATGCAGGTGAGGATGGTGCTGCCACTGGAGTGCAGCCATTTCCTCAGCTGCCCTTCCCATCCCTCTCTGCTGCCTTGAGGTGGCTTCAGGTGCCCAAGACACCTGGGTTTGGGAAGGAGGGATGGAGAGGGAGGGAGAACAAGGCCTGACAGGGCTGAAGGGCAGGGCAGTCCAGCCACAGGCCACTTACATCCGCCAGCCAGAAGTCAGGGTTTCTCATGACCACATCCAGCAAGTTTCTTGCCGCCTGCTTGTCAAAGACGCTGGAGTCTCTCATCGCCTCGATGGCCACAAGGACGATGTCTGTCCTCTCAGAAGGCTGGAGGTATTTTGCAAAGGCCTGTGGGAGGAAGGCAGGGAGCGAAGCCATGTCACACCGAGTGCCCTGATGGTGCTGCTTCCCTGGGCAGCGCCAGCAGCCCTGGCCAGAGGTGCCCGGCAGTGCTGGTGGCAGTGCCCGCAGGAAAGCTGGCAGCAGGGACTGCTGGCAGTCCCTGCAGGGGGAGGATGAGAAGAGAGGGCCCCCAGGGTGAAGGAGGAGGGTTGGGTGTGCTCATGGGCACGGTGTGCTGGCCCTACAGAGAAACAGGGCTTGCTGGTGGCCGGGAGGGCTGGAGCTGCTGCTGGGACGGTGGAGTGCAGCCCCCGCATTGTCCCTGTTTGGGGACAGCGGGAACCCTCTCACCAGGGACCGTGAGGCCACACCAGCCCCGCTGATTCTGCCTGCCTTTGCTCACACAAGTGCCCTGCTGATGCCACGGACAAGAGTCCTAGCAAGGGGGGAGCTCATTACCATGGCAAAGTCTGTGGTGGTGGGCAAAAGCAGAAAGGAGGTGGTCTTAGGTATCCAGCGGAGCCGTTGTGCTTTGTCCTTTAGCATCGACCTGCCTGAACAGCCAGGGAAACACAGAAGAGTCAATCAGATGCAGCAGCTTTGCCAGCAAGCTTACCAAACCGCCCTGAGATGTGCTTGCAAGATGGCAGGACACGAGCGGTCAAGGAGATTTCTGGAGGGCGTCAGGAATAGCTTCTGGCTACAAGCACTGGAGGGACCAGCCGGGGTGATACACAGATGGATCTGCGCTTCACTAACAGGGAAGCCGTGGCTTTGGGACGTGGTAATCAATGGCAGCTTTGGCTGTGGGGACATGAAAGGCAGGAGGAAGGAGAGCGCAGAGAACAGATCCTGGACTTCAGGAGAGCACTCAGCTTCTGCATCAAAATGGCAGCTGGGATGCTACAGGAACCAGCTGTGAGTGGCAAAGGAGGTCAGGAAGAGAAGCAGACCTCTCAGGAGCTATCTGTGTGCAGAGGGATGAAGCCCACCACAACTTCTCTTACTTCTTTGCTTACGGATGAATTCATACAGGCAATAAAGAGCATCCAAAGCTGGACACATTGTCAGGTCCTTGGAAGATCGGAAAAGGAGGAGCCGTCCCAGCAGCTGTCCCAGGACTGGGATGTGGAGGTCTCCATAGCAGACAGGGCCGTACGTGTCTATTCCGAAGCGGAGCCAGGCCTGGGCGAGGGAGGCAGAAGAGCAGAAGGGTTGAGGGCATGCAGCCGGGGCCAAAGCCCTGAACCCAAGAGGATGTCCAGGGCTGGATCCCTGGTGAGTCAGGGCTTTGCAGGGCCTTGCGGGCCCCGACTCCCAAATCAGCTAGCTGGGCAGCAGCCCCACGCGGGGAAGAGCTGCAGGCTGCTCTGGTGTGCAGGGAGGGGGAGGTGGCCTGGCTGGAGGGGGCCTGGCTCCTTACCTCCAGTGTGTAATGGCTGGCCAGCATATGGCTCAGCACCCTAATCCTCCCCAGGGCTCTCTCCTGCACAGCTACTCTCTCAGAGTTGGTGAAGTTGAGCAGCATCTGGGGAGAGAGAAGCTGCTGGTGTGCCCTGGGAGTAGAGACGCGCTCCAGCAGAAGCAGCGCTGCTCAGCTCCTGGGCTGGACTCGCAGAGTCCATCGAGGCTTCCTCTGATCTCGAGCCAAGCCTGTAGTGGGGTTCCTGCCCCTAGGGTCCCTCGCAGGCTTGGGACAAAAGTCCCAGGCCAGCCCTATGGCCAGGCAGGTGGGCAGATGCCACCCTCTGCAGCCACTGTGCTCCAGAAGAGCCTGGCGGGCAGCCCTTGGTTACCCGAGGGAGGTGGGCAGCCTCCCTGCAGTGTGCTGCCTCTGCATGGCACTGCCCTGGGGACCATCCACTCAAGAGTGGGCAACCCCTTCCCTCCAGGGCGAGGAACAGCCCCACTCTTGGCACATGTCAGACCTGCAAGATAATCTGCAGCTCCTCGCTGACTCTGGAGGCATGAAAGCTGAGCACCAACTTCTCCAGCATGGTGTCCATGGCGTTCACGGTCTGCAAGGAGGACAAAGTGTTGTGGCAGTGATTCTGCTGTCCCTCCCACGCCCAGGAGACTGATCTGAAATCCCAGCGCCGAGGGAGGACTCCCGCACTGCCTCGCCGTGCCTGGGAGAGAGCCAGGGGCAGACAATCTGCTGCGGGCAGGGCAGCCTGCGGCACTAGACATGGCCAGGGCCGTGGGAAGAGCACAAAGGGGTGAGGGTGGGAAAGCAAAGCCGAGACCCTGCCCTGCCTTGGATCTCTGCTCCTAGCGAGACACGGGGTGGCCAGGGAGCAGCCCAGAGGGACTGGGGGCTCCTGTAGCTCACCCAGCGCTTACCTGAACGTAGAGTAGAGTGTCTAGGCCTTGCATTTCCTCTTTTGGAGGAAGCAAGAAGACACTCGAGAAGCAGGCTTGTAGGAGGCTTTTCTCTTTGCCCTCCAGCGCCATCTCCACTGAGCTGCAAAGAGGGAGAGGGGCCAGTCGGACACTGGTGTCCCAGTGTCACCACAACAACACAGCGTCCCGTCCTGCGTGTCCCAGTGTCACCCCAGCACCCCAGGGAGCAGTGCCTCGAGGCCTCGGGCAGGTGGACACGGACCTCTGGGGAAGGGGTCCCCAGAAGGGATGGGCAGGTACCTCAATTCGGCGATGGCAAGCATGGCTTTCTGCCGCACCGCCGTGCACAGTTGGTCCTTGGGCTCCTCTTCCAGCAGCACCTGCACAGCACAGCCGGGATGGGACCTGGCAGCTGCCAGCAGCCAGTGCCACCACACCCTCGCCCAGCCCAAGCGCTGTCCTCAGAGGGTGCCTGCGCGGGGGGGCCTTGCCCCCTTCCGCAGAGCTGCGGGGCGTCCCCTCACCTGGATATTCTCTGCCAGCTCATATCTGTGGCAGAAGTCATCTAGGCCCTGGGACAAGCCCTGGTGCCTGGCGGTTCTGCACAGGTTGCAGATGCACTTAAGGAACTTAATCTTCTGGCTCTCCTCCTGGCAGCCGGGGGACAGAGAGACAAACAGGGAGCGTGAGAGGGGGGACACACACGGCCAGTGGGACCCAAGCACTGGGGGTGCAGTGCCGTGCGGGACAGCTGGGAGAAGCAGCTCTGCCCAGGCAGCACACTGCCAGCAGCCTGGCAGCAGGCAGCAGAGCCCCTGTCAGCAGCCGCCGGCACAGCCGCGTTCGAAATGTCCGCGCTTACCTTTTCTGGGCTGCTGAGAAAGGCCAGGATGAAGTCCACGCTTTCGTCTTCCTCTTCATACACAGGTAACCAGCTGGCATCTAATAAAGGAGGAGAGCAGGGAGGGCTGTAGAGAGGGTCTGGTGGCAGGAAAGAGCAGAGGAAGGAGCTCTGCCTTCCATCCGGCCCGTGCCCGCTCCCCTGGCACAGGCTTCCCATGCATGTCAGGGCTGGAGGGTGCCCGGCAGGCAGGCTGCGATGCTGGAGCACAGTGTGGCGGGGAAAGCCCCCAGTGCCCCCAGCTGAGGAACTCGCTTGCAGACGGGCAGGGAAGGTCCCCGTCCCACAGCATTGCTGCCTCCTGCCAGCCCAGCTGCCTCTCGCTGCCTGTGCCCTGGAGCAGGAGCTGGGTCCCCTGCCAGCCCTGAGCAGCCCTGTCATTCAGGCAGTGTCGTGCCCCCCACCCGCGGGCGTCGAGCAGGGTGTGCTCGCTGGCCCCAGCCCTGCCCAGACCCCCAGGGTCCCTCACTCACCAATCTGCAGTGGCAGGACCGTGCAGAGCACCTGGGGCTCCGGTGGAGAGCTGCTCTCCTGGGGAGCCCCGTTCTCCTGCCAGGCCAGCCTGGGGCAGCTGGGGGGTCTCTGTGCCATCCTGCGGGACAGAGGAAAGGGGTAGGGGCAGGGAAGGGGGAAGCTTCGGCAAAGGGCCTTGGTGCCGCGCGGCTGCTGGGGGCGTCGGGTAGAGACGCGGGCAGTGCTCGCGGGCTCCTCGACAGCTCTGTGCTCCTGCCCTGTCCCGTCACCGTCCTGCCGGACACTGCGGGCTGGGGGCCGCAGCCGTGCCGACCACATGCAGCGCAGTGGGGTGTCACAAAGGGAGGTCACAAAGGGCCCCGCTGTCACCTCTGCGTGCATGGCCCGGACATACCATATAGGGCAATGCCAACCCCACCTCATGGCGGTGCGCACGGGACAGGACATAACATTTAAGGCAATACTCGCCCAGCTTGATGACACGGGCCATGTTTGGCAGTGGCAGTGGCTTAGTGGGGCTTGCACAGCCTCGAGGCCTTTTCTTCTTCCCTCACTGCCCCCAGCGAGTGGGCTGAGGAGGGCAAGAAGTCGGGAGAGGACTCGGCCGAGACAGCTGACCCATGCTGACCAGAGGCATAGCCCACACCGCGCGATGTCATGCTCAGCAGGAGCCGCTCGGCTGTCCCACAGGAGGAAGAGGGAACCTCTGGGGTGACGGGGTTTGTCTCCCTGAGCCAGGACTACGCCTGATGGAGCCCTGCTTCGAGCAAGCAGCTGGACACCCTCCTGCCAGGGCAAGTGGTGAATGAGCTCCTCGCTTGGCTTTGCTTGCATGCATGGCTTTGCTTCACTTCTTAAACTGCCTTTATCTTGACCCACGTGTTTACCTCCCTTTTTGCCCGCCTGATTGTCTCACCCACCCCCATGACAGAGGAGTGAGCGAGCGGCTGGCTGGGGGCTTAGCTGCTGGCTGGGGCCAGCCCACCACACAGGTCAAGGACCATTTCAGTTCCAGGAATAATATGCGACAGGCAAAGCCAAAATAAAACCCAAGACGACACAAACATTGGGAACAATTAAAGGTGTTAAGACAGAGAAGAAAACAGAGGCAATTGTACTGAGGTTTCCTATTTCGATAGCATCCGGGAAGCAATACATAAAGTCCTCTACACAATTTTAACACCAAACAACAATGGGATGAGAGAAGCCAGCGTAAAGACCTTTTTCCTTCCCGGTGCGGAAAGAGATTTTCTGAATGGGGGAAAGGCTATAATTGTAAGAGGATGTTCTCCATCATTGTCACAAACCTGTGGAGGAATGGCTTAGTAACAAGGGACACGATCTGATTCCCATGAGCAACCCAGTCTCTGATGAGGGGAAAGGCTCAGAGGAAACCGTTAACTGTCCTTGAAAGCCTGTTGTGATAAGAGACAGTGGAATGGTAAACAAGAAGAAGGAGCTACATTCGTGAAGAGGAGAGGTGCTCTTGTGCACTGTACCAATCTCACTCGCCGCCTTGGCGCGTGAACAGAGGCTGTAAGCCAATTATACAACTGATGCAGACGCGTGTTCTTGGCATCTGTCTATATATACTCTGTAAGCTTGAATAAAGGGGAGAACGACTATACTCATATTGAGATTCCATCGTTACTCCGGGTCCGTCTCCCACACCAACACAAACCAGACCGAGAAGAAAGCCAGTGAGACAGGAACCTCCATTTCTGGGAGCTTCCAAGTCCTAAAAGGGCAAACTCAGAGGAAGAAGTCTCATTTTCTTTTTCCTCTTTCCTGCACAAGCTCTTCCTGTTAAGTGGGAGGAAGAGAAGATTTGAGGTGACAAAACCCCGTGATATCTGTTAAGCTGGAGTGAGTCTTACCCGTTTAATGTCATCGACAGGGAGGGCTCTGCAGTGCGCAGAAAGGAAAGGGAAGTCCTGGGGGCATGCAGTCTAGGGGTGTCTGAGCGTGGGGCTCTGGGACACAGCGGAGGGCAACAGGGAGGTCCCGAGGGGACATGGGGACAAAGGGGGGACTGGAGGCACCCCAAGGTGCTTCCGGTTGGTATCGGGGGGAAAAACCAGTCTTTTTTGTTCATCTTTTCCTCGGCAGCTGCAAGGGAGAGAGGGAGCCCTGAAGTGGCCTCAGGGAACCCGAGGCCTCATGGGGAGGTGCAGGTTACCACGATGCTGCATTGTCCCACTGTGACCTGATTGTGTCACAGTCGGGTCCCCACCATCCCCTGTCCCAAGACCTGCTGGGACTGGCCCTGGAATGGGCCAGAAAGTGGTGGTTTAGGGTCCTTTGGGATGCCTGGATCCCACTCCTGATCTCTGGTTTCACTGGGGACCCTGCTATAGCACCCTAAAATAATCCCTAAATGCCCCCAAAGTCTCCCACATCTGCCCCAGGGTGCCCAAACAGCGCGTCCAGGCTGCAGCAAAGCCCACCCAAGGCCCTGGGACACTCTGGAGAGCAGCAGGTTGAGGATGGGGGCTTGGGTTAGGGTGAGTGTTTGGAGCGAGAGCGAGCGCAGAGCCCTGGTGTTGGCGGGGCTGTGAAGGGGCCTGGGGCACCAGCGGGCGCCCGCCCGCGAGCACGGCGGTGGGGGTCCAGGCCAGCCCGAGGAGCTCCTGCCCCACAGAGGCAGCAGCACAGCAGCTCCCTTCCTAAACAAGCGCTAGGCCTACTCCAGCCAGTCAAACCCAAGAATCGAAAGACTCGGGAGAAACACAGCGTTTTGAATAGAAGGAGGCGGCGGGAGCTGAAACTCCGTCTTGACCAAACTAGCCAGATCGTCTGGGCTGCTGGAAAGCGCGGGCATCAGGCAGCTCTCCGGGCAATCCCGATTCCTTCGGGGGCTGCCATTTTCCTCTTTGCCCTCTGCCTCCCTTAAGAAAAGACTTCCCCAGGGGGGAACAAAGGCGGCTTCTTCTGGGGAAAGGCTCACCGAGGGGTAAACTTGTCAAACAAGCCTGGGGCCAGGGTGTGCTGGGCACTACACAGGTGAAGGACACCACTTTAGTCCCCTCAGCATTCCTCCATCGGTGTTTGTTATGCCCCGGAGCCTTCTGCTGCTCATCTAGCCATCTTAAGACCCCTCTCGTCCCCCAAGGAGCCCTTCTGAGGCAATCATGGTGACCGAGGCACTCTCTTTGTCCTCTAGTCCCTCCAGGAACCCTGCAGTTGCCCTCTAGCCCCCTTAGCACCTCTGTACTCTGCTTGGAAACCCTCCTGAGTCCTTCATGGGGCGGGGAAGTGGCAATGTGTGCTGGTTTTGGCTGGGGTAGAGTTAATTTTCTTCATAGCAGCTAGTATGGGGCTGTGTTTTGGATTTGTGCTGAAAACAGTGTTGATAAAGCAGGGATCTTTTAGTTACTGCTGAGCAGGGCATAAACAGAGTCAAGGCCTTTTCTGCTTCTCACACCGCCCCACCAGCGAGTGAGCCGGGGGTGCACAAGCAGTTGGGAGGGGACACAGCCAGGACAACTGACCCCAGCTGACCAAAGGGATATTCCATACCATATGCCATCATGCTCGGCATGTAAAACTGGGGGGGAGAAGAAGGAAAGGGGGGACATTCGGAGTGATGGCATTTGTCTTCCCAAGTAACTGTGTCGTGTGATGGAACCCTGCTTTCCTGCAGATGGCTGAACACCTGCCTGCCGAGGGGAAGGACTGAATGAATTCCTTGCTTTGCTTTGCTTTGCTTGCGTGCGCGGCTTTTGCTTTACCCGTTAAACTGTCTTTATCTCAGCCCACGAGTTTTCTCACTTTTGCTCTTCCGATTCTCTCCCCCTTCCCACCTGGGGGGAGTGAGCGAGCGGCTGTGTGGTGCTTAGTTGCCAGCTGGGGTTAAACCACAACCCAATGCAACAATGGCAGATGCTGGGGCCTCACTGGGATGCTTGGATCGTGGGGTAGCCAGAGCTGGGACAACCCTTTTTGTGCCCTTTCCTTGCTGTGTGTCAGATACACATCTGAACGACACTGTGGGTTTCGGCTTGTTGTTCCAGCTTTATTAAAAATGAGCCATCTTCCTGAGAAGAGCTGCACCTCTGCCTGGCTTAGCAGCACCAGCAGCACAGTGCTCGCAGGGTGCGTCCTGATCTCGGCTGAATCCTTGGAGAGCTCAGGATGAGGATGGTCTGAGCTGCCAGGGAACAGATGGAGAGTTCGCTGTCTTTCTCCAAGGTCCCAAGGGCTGTGACAGAGAGAAACAGAGGCGAGATGACCCCCTGTGTCTGCAGAGAGCCCCAGGCATCCCCTCCCAACCATGCCAGCCCCACCTACCTCTTTCCCTGGCCAGGAGAGAGCTGCTGCCCAGGAATGCCCCAAATGCCCCTGACATGTTCCCCTGCCCCTGAAGTGTTGCCCTGGAGCAGGGCAAGGCATTGCAGCACCTTGCCCAGGCTCTGTCCCCTGCCCCACCAGCCCCGGCCAACACCACAGTGCCCCTACTCACCACTGCAGATCTCAGACAGCTTCTCCCTGCTTTGGTCCCTCAGGGGCCGCGCGGCAAGCCCTAGGCACAGAGCTTCGTCAGACCTCCCGTTCCCCAGCATGCTCCCAGCAGCACAGCGCCCTCCTCCCCCTCATCAGGGCCGACCCCAGGGAAGAGCAGTAGCCGAGGGGTTGGGACTGAGCAAGGTGGCCACCAAGCCCACCTGCATGGGCAGGGCTGGGAGAAGGAGGCCAAGGCCCTGCATGGGGCAGCCCCAGGGCTGCTCCTTGCTGCCGGTGCAGCGGCGGGGACTGGGGCCAGGCTGCCAAAAGAGGGACCCCGGGGGCTGTGGCTCACCGATGAACCTGAGGGCTGCCTCTCGCAAGGTGGCCTGAGCATCCTCCAGGTATGGCAGGCTCTGATTCAAGTATTCTTCAGCCCTGCTCCTGTCCTGCACCAGCTGGAGAGAGCACAAGGGTATGGGCATGTCACAGAGCCTCCCCAGTTGGCCGGACCAGCCCCTCCTCCCAGCACCTGCCTTTCCCCGTCCCCCCCAGGCCGTTCCCATCTCCCAGCTAGGAGCCCTGGGGGGCTGCAGTTGAGAGAGAGCCAGAGGCAGAGGGGTCCCAGGGGCGCTGGGACACTCCCTGCCACTGCAAGGCCTGGATGGGCCAGGGTCTCCAGGCCCTGGGATTTGTCCTCACCAAGCACTCTCCAATCCTCCATGTCTGTCCTGTCTGGGTGAGGTGCTTGAGTTGTTCCCACTTGAGGAGCTCTGCAGTGGCGATGAGGGCTTCCCCAGAGACCTGCAGAGCAGCAGAAGCTGGGAGATGGCACCGCAGCCTGGGGAAGGAGACCTGGCGTCCCCCTCCTCCAGGCCTGATCCTGACCTCAGAGAGCTGGGACGTGCGCTGGCCTAAACACCTGGGGGTCTCTTGGGCACAGCCCTGGGGGACAGGGATTGAGGCTCGAAGCCTTGGCCTCCAACACCTGCAGGGACAGCAGGGAGGCCTGTAGGGCTGCACGTAGTCGTGCCTGGGGCCACGGGCTGCAGCTGAGCCCTGCTGGACAAGGTAGGGCAGGTGCGGGAAGCATTCGTGCCAGCTTCTCTGCCCCTGCTTGCGCCGGGTCTGCAGGGAGCCTTCCTAAGGGCTGCACTGGAGGAGGGCCGAATGGAGGGAGCGTAGCTGGGAGGGGACCCCCTCTCCCCTTCCACCTCTGCAGCAAGAGGCACTGGGGGATGAGGAAGGCAGTGGTGGGACCGGTGCAGGGACGGAGGGGAGCTCTGCCCTGTCCTCAGTGACTCGGGCAGTTGGACCCCGAGGTGACACACGCTCCCAGCGTGCGACTGCCAGCAGCTCTTGCCCCTGATGCCCAGGGGGTCAGCACGCCCTTCCCTGTGTCACTAGCCAGCTTTGGAATCTCTACCTTGGCCACGCTGTCGGCCCCGTCATGCATGTGAAAGAAGAGCGGGAGCAAGCCCCTTCGCGCTTTCTTCTTCATCCTTCTCTGGTCGCTCCCCACCACAGTCTCCACCACGTCTCTGAAGAGGCTGATGGAGAGCTCTCTCGTCTGGCTGGACTCCTGACAGGAAGAAGGAGAGGGGGACTTGAGAAAGAGCCACTCCCGGCTTACTGTGAGCATTAGGCCAAGGGCGTGAGCATGGCAGATGTGAGGGGAGATGCTCCGGGGTCGGGCTCTGCACACAGAAGCTGTGGGAATCTCCGGTGCTGCCTGGCAGCCCAGCTGGGGAGCCCTCGGGGCTCTGAGAGCAGCTCTTGGCCTGCAGGTGCTTGGCACAGGGGCCAGGCTGGGCCCTAGCACAGGGGCCTCAGGTCGTCCGGAGGCATCAACCTGCCAGGGGAAGCCGTTCTGGGCTGCAAAGCCCAGAAGCCATCCCACGAGCGCCCACAGGGGCGAGGAGGGCAGAAGGCCCTGCCCGCAGGGCTGGGCTGAAGGGCAGCTGTCCTTGCCCAGTGCCCCTCTGTGGGGCACAGGCCCCCACATCAGCCTTACCTCATGAAAGAGGGGCGGGAGCTCCTCTGCCAGCTGCACAGCGATGGGGCTGGCCTCCTTCCTGCTCAGGTGACCCATCATGTTTCTGAAGACCACCAGGACCTTCATCTTGATATCTGTCTTGCCATCCTTGAGCGCCTCCATGATCTCTGGCAGGAGGACCTGCATTTTTCTTGCCTGTATGAAAGACAGAGTTTCCTTCTTGTGAAACGGTCCATGCCTGGAAAGCTCCCCAGGCAGACACCAGGCCCCACCCTGGCAGGGAGGGCGTTTGGAGCACTCACCCCACTGCCTGACTCCCAGCCAAGGCCAGGCCACCACCTTACCCACTGCCCCAGCCCCCAGCTGCCCACGTGGCTCCCCTTGACGACACCCTGCTCACCAGGTCGGGTCTCTCCGACAGCGTGATAAGGCCTTCAAGCAGCAGGGAGAGCGTCACCAGGCTTGCATGCCTCTGATGGCTCTGGATGTGGGACGGGTCAGCCAAATCCTCTGACTGAAACCCACTGGAGGCCGTCAGCTGAAACAAACAGAGCAGTGAGATACAGGCCGAGCCTGCAGGCTCGCTGGAGGTGATCAGGGCCTTCTCCAGTAACTCACAGCCAAGGGAAGGACGCAGGCGTCCTCTGCAGCCAAGGCGAGCAGGCTGGGTAACGTCAGGTCCTGGAGTTTGCTGAGGAGCTCCTTTAAGATCTTCTCCAAAGTCTGGGGGATGGAAAGCATCACCTCCCACATGGCCATGTCAGTGCTGCAAGCCAGAGCGCTCTGTCAGCAGGGCTGCCTCGGCCCCAGCAGCGTGGCCTGGGGCAGCCCCGCAGGACGCAGACCCTGCCCCTCGGTTAGGATGCCCTGGGCAGCAGGAGAGGGCTGAGGTGGTCTTCCCCGTGGGGCTGGGAGCAGCGTGGTGGGTGGCGGGACTCTGGGCTGCCTTGGCCAGCTTTGGCTGCTGCGGGCCCAGCCGACCCACCAGTGCTGGAGAGCCTGGTGGGATGGAGGCCCTGCTCCTCGGGGGTGTCCAGCAGTATTCCTTGGGCCTGGCAGGCAGAGAGTCTCCGGGCCCCTCTCCCCACAGGGAGCAAGCTCTCAAGGCTGTCAGGGCCAGTACCTGTCTCCTGGTGGAGCGATCTTCAACAGCGTCGTGACCACTTTGGTGGTGTCCTGGTTGGTCAGCTGGAGAAGCAGTGACCCCACGCTCTGCCGGGCTGACTCCATGTTGATGCATGCCAGGTTTTCCTGGGTGCAGCTCATGATCTTTGGCACCTGGAGGGGATGCGGGTGAGGATGGTGCTGCCACTGGAGTGCAGCCATTTCCTCAGCTGCCCTTCCCATCCCTCTCTGCTGCCTTGAGGTGGCTTCAGGTGCCCAAGACACCTGGGTTTGGGAAGGAGGGATGGAGAGGGAGGGAGAACAAGGCCTGACAGGGCTGAAGGGCAGGGCAGTCCAGCCACAGGCCACTTACATCCGCCAGCCAGAAGTCAGGGTTTCTCATGACCACATCCAGCAAGTTTCTTGCCGCCTGCTTGTCAAAGACGCTGGAGTCTCTCATCGCCTCGATGGCCACAAGGACGATGTCTGTCCTCTCAGAAGGCTGGAGGTATTTTGCAAAGGCCTGTGGGAGGAAGGCAGGGAGCGAAGCCATGTCACACCGAGTGCCCTGATGGTGCTGCTTCCCTGGGCAGCGCCAGCAGCCCTGGCCAGAGGTGCCCGGCAGTGCTGGTGGCAGTGCCCGCAGGAAAGCTGGCAGCAGGGACTGCTGGCAGTCCCTGCAGGGGGAGGATGAGACGAGAGGGCCCCCAGGGTGAAGGAGGAGGGTTGGGTGTGCTCATGGGCACGGTGTGCTGGCCCTACAGAGAAGCAGGGCTTGCTGGTGGCCGGGAGGGCTGGAGCTGCTGCTGGGACGGTGGAGTGCAGCCCCCGCATTGTCCCTGTTTGGGGACAGCGGGAACCCTCTCACCAGGGACCGTGAGGCCACACCAGCCCCGCTGATTCTGCCTGCCTTTGCTCACACAAGTGCCCTGCTGATGCCACGGACAAGAGTCCTAGCAAGGGGGGAGCTCATTACCATGGCAAAGTCTGTGGTGGTGGGCAAAAGCAGAAAGGAGGTGGTCTTAGGTATCCAGCGGAGCCGTTGTGCTTTGTCCTTTAGCATCGACCTGCCTGAACAGCCAGGGAAACACAGAAGAGTCAATCAGATGCAGCAGCTTTGCCAGCAAGCTTACCAAACCGCCCTGAGATGTGCTTGCAAGATGGCAGGACACGAGCGGTCAAGGAGATTTCTGGAGGGCGTCAGGAATAGCTTCTTGCTACAAGCACTGGAGGGACCAGCCGGGGTGATGCACAGATGGATCTGCGTTTCACTAACAGGGAAGCCGTGGCTTTGGGACGTGGTAATCAATGGCAGCTTTGGCTGTGGGGACATGAAAGGCAGGAGGAAGGAGAGCGCAGAGAACAGATCCTGGACTTCAGGAGAGCACTCAGCTTCTGCATCAAAATGGCAGCTGGGATGCTACAGGAACCAGCTGTGAGTGGCAAAGGAGGTCAGGAAGAGAAGCAGACCTCTCAGGAGCTATCTGTGTGCAGAGGGATGAAGCCCACCACAACTTCTCTTACTTCTTTGCTTACGGATGAATTCATACAGGCAATAAAGAGCATCCAAAGCTGGACACATTGTCAGGTCCTTGGAAGATCGGAAAAGGAGGAGCCGTCCCAGCAGCTGTCCCAGGACTGGGATGTGGAGGTCTCCATAGCAGACAGGGCCGTACGTGTCTATTCCGAAGCAGAGCCAGGCCTGGGCGAGGGAGGCAGAAGAGCAGAAGGGTTGAGGGCATGCAGCCGGGGCCAAAGCCCTGAACCCAAGAGGGTGTCCAGGGCTGGATCCCTGGTGAGTCAGGGCTTTGCAGGGCCTTGCGGGCCCCGACTCCCAAATCAGCTAGCTGGGCAGCAGCCCCACGCGGGGAAGAGCTGCAGGGTGCTCTGGTGTGCAGGGAGGGGGAGGTGGCCTGGCTGGAGGGGGCCTGGCTCCTTACCTCCAGTGTGTAATGGCTGGCCAGCATATGGCTCAGCACCCTAATCCTCCCCAGGGCTCTCTCCTGCACAGCTACTCTCTCAGAGTTGGTGAAGTTCAGCAGCATCTGGGGAGAGAGAAGCTGCTGGTGTGCCCTGGGAGTAGAGACGCGCTCCAGCAGAAGCAGCGCTGCTCAGCTCCTGGGCTGGACTCGCAGAGTCCATCGAGGCTTCCTCTGATCTCGAGCCAAGCCTGTAGTGGGGTTCCTGCCCCTAGGGTCCCTCGCAGGCTTGGGACAAAAGTCCCAGGCCAGCCCTATGGCCAGGCAGGTGGGCAGATGCCACCCTCTGCAGCCACTGTGCTCCAGAAGAGCCTGGCGGGCAGCCCTTGGTTACCCGAGGGAGGTGGGCAGCCTCCCTGCAGTGTGCTGCCTCTGCATGGCACTGCCCTGGGGACCATCCACTCAAGAGTGGGCAACCCCTTCCCTCCAGGGCGAGGAACAGCCCCACTCTTGGCACATGTCAGACCTGCAAGATAATCTGCAGCTCCTCGCTGACTCTGGAGGCATGAAAGCTGAGCACCAACTTCTCCAGCATGGTGTCCATGGCGTTCACAGTCTGCAAGGAAGACAAAGTGTTGTGGCAGTGATTCTGCTGTCCCTCCCACGCCCAGGAGACTGATCTGAACTCCCAGCGCCGAGGGAGGACTCCCGCACTGCCTCGCCGTGCCTGGGAGAGAGCCAGGGGCAGACAATCTGCTGCGGGCAGGGCAGCCTGCGGCACTAGACATGGCCAGGGCCGTGGGAAGAGCACAAAGGGGTGAGGGTGGGAAAGCAAAGCCGAGACCCTGCCCTGCCTTGGATCTCTGCTCCTAGTGAGACACGGGGTGGCCAGGGAGCAGCCCAGAGGGACTGGGGGCTCCTGTAGCTCACCCAGCGCTTACCTGAAGGTAGAGTAGAGGGTCTAGGCCCTGCATTTCCTCTTTTGGAGGAAGCAAGAAGACACTCGAGAAGCAGGCTTGTAGGAGGCTTTTCTCTTTGCCCTCCAGCACCGCCTCCACTGAGCTGCAAAGAGGGAGAGGGGCCAGTCGGACACTGGTGTCCCAGTGTCACCACAACAACACAGCGTCCCATCCTGGGTGTCCCAGTGTCACCCCAGCACTCCAATGTCCCCTCCTGGGTTTCCCAGTCTCACCCCAACACCCCAGCATCCCCTCCTGGGTGTCCCAGGGTCACACCAGCACGCCCATGTTCCCTCCTGGGTGTCCCAGTGTCACCCCAACACACCAGGGTCCCCTCCAGGGTGTCCCGCTGTCACCCCAGCACCCCAATGTTCCTTCCCTGCTGTCACCCTGGCAGCCCAGCGCCCTCTCCTGGGTGTCCCAGTGTCACCACAACACCACAGCATCCCCTCCTGAGTGTCCTGCTGTCACCCCAACACACCAATGTCCCCTCCTGGGTGTCCTGCTGTCACCACAGCACCCCAATGTTGCTTCCTGGGTGTCCCAGTGTCACCCCAACACCCCAGCGTGTCCCAGTGTCACCCCAACAGCCCAATGTCACCCCAGCATGCTAATGTCCCCTCCTACGTGTCACGCTGTCACTCTGACACCCCAGCGTGCCCTCCTGGGTGTCCCAGTGTCACCCCAACACCCCAGCGTCCCCTCCTGGGTGTCCTGCTGTCACCCCAACACACCAATGTCCCCTCCTGGGTGTCCCAGTGTCACCCCAACACCCCCATGTCCCCTCCTGGGTGTCCTGCTGTCACCCCAGCACCGTAATGTTCCCTCCTGCCTGTCACACTGTCACCCTGACAACCAAGCTCCCCCTCCTGGGTGTCCCAGTGTCACCACAACACCCAAGTGTCCCCTCCTGGCTGTCCCAGTGTCATCCAAACACACCAGGGTCCACTCCTAGGTGACCTGCTGTCACCCCAGCACCCCATTGTACCCTTCTGTGTGACCCAGTGTCACCGCGACACCCCAGCATCTCACCCTGGTAATCCTGCTGTCACCCCAGCACCCTAATGTTCCCTCCTGCATATCACACTGTCACTCTGACATCCCAGGGTCCCCCCCTGCGTGTCCCAGTGTCACCCCAGCACCCCTCCTGGGTGTCCCAGTGTCACCCCAACAACCCAGCCTCCTCTCCTGGGTGTCCTGCTGTCACCCCAGAACCCTAACTTCCCCTCCTGGGTGTCCCTGTGTTACCCCAACAGCCCAATGTTCCCTCCTGGGTGTCTCAGTGTCACCCCAACAGCACCCTAAAGTTCCTTCCTGCCTGTCACACTCTCACCCTCACACACCAGCGCCCTCTCCTGGGTGTCCCAGTGTCATCCAAACACACCAGGGTCAAATAAGATGCAGATCAAATAAACTAATGTCAAGAACAGATGAATCAATATTGTGACCTATAACTTTTAACAGAGAGAAGTAACGGTTGCTTGGGAAGACTAACACCATTACTCTGAATGTCCCCCCCCATTTCAGCCCCCCAATGTCACCTACCCCTGTGTGGCTCCAGACCTCGGTCCCACCTCCATGGTGTCACCGTCACCACGGCGGCCTGTGGGGAAAGAGGGGTTGTCACTGGGGGGGGCAGTCCCCATGGAGCGGGGTCCCCCTGAGTGGGCAGAGAGGCTTGGGGGGGGGACCTGGAGGGCTAGAAGGGGGGGGGGTGTCAAAGGAGGGGGTCAGGGAGACCCATGGAGGGTCCCAGGGGGGTCTCAAAAATGGGGGGGGGGGGGTGGCAGGGAGGGGGTCTGACTGGGGGTACGGGGGGTCCCCAATTACCTGCTCGCTCCTGGACAATGCTCACGGTCCTCTGTAAGTACTGGATGTAGCACAGGACATTGCGCAGCACTTGCTCCTGGTAAGGGGCTGGGGGCCGTGGGGGTGCAGACTACCTCCCAGCACCCAGATGCCCCCCAGCACCCAGACCCCCCCCAGTCTCCCCACCGGTGCTTTGACCCCCTACACAAGACCCTCTGAGATTCCCCCCTCCCAGCACCCTGCCCCTGCCCCAGCCCTCTCCCAGAACCCCCCAGTCTCTCCCTGGCACCCCAGTGTTGCCCCCACCCCAGGGCGCAACCCCCATACCTGGGTGGGGGGCAACCTCCAGCCACAGGGCCACGGCACCATCCGGGCCAGGTCCGGCAGCAGCGAGCGCCAGTCCCGGCAGGGGCGCCTGGGGAGGGACATGGGGGGGACATGGTGGGGGAAGTGGGGGACACAGAGAGGACATGGAGAGTGGGGGAAGAGCTGGGGGGAGAGGCAAGGGGGAGGGGACACTGGGGGGAGGACACGGAGGGACACTGAAAGGGGGACACCATGGGGGAGCATGGGTGACATCGGGGGGGGTAACATTGTGTGTGGGGGTAGGGGTCACAAGGAGGGGACACCGTGGGATATGGGGGGGGCAAAATGGGACATGGGTCCACCATGAGGACACCCAGGGAGTGACACGGGGGCGAGAGGTGAAACGGGGCGGGGTGTGGGGGTGTGACATGTGGCAGGACAGGGGTGCCCCCCCAACCCCCTCACTGGTGGCTGTGGGATGACTTCTGGCCCTGGGCGCTGTCCCCAGGCTGCTGCATCTGTCGGGGGGGGGTGGGGGGGGGGGGGCAAGTGCTGAGGGTCAAATGGCCCCAGGGTGGCTCAGATCTGGGTGTTCCAGGCCTGGAGGGGGTTCCATGTCAAGGGGGGAGTCCCAGGCCCCTGGTGGGGTTACCGGGGGGGACCAGGTTGATAGTGGGGCTCCGACCCAGTGGGGGGTCCCAGGCCCAGAGGGGGGTCCTGGGGGATGCCAGGCCCGGGGGGGTTGCAGGGCCCAGGGGGGTTGCAGGACCCGAGGTGTCACAGGCCCAGAGGTGTTACAGGCCCAGAGGGAGGTCGGGGGGGGGGGCGGTCCTGGAGGTGTCCAGGCTGGGTGGTGGGTCCCAGGTCGAGGGGGGATGGTCCCAGGCCCACATGGGGGTTCCCAGAGAGCCCAAGGCTGGGGGGGGTGTCCCAGGTCAAGACGGAGGGTCCCAATTTGAGAGTGAGGCTCAGGCCCAGGGGGGTTCCGAGGCCCAGAGGGGGTTCCTGGGGGGTCCCAGGCCTGGAGAGGGACCCGGTGGGGGGTCCCCATCCAAGGGGGGCCCCAGGCGCAGGGGGCAGGGCCCAGGCCATGGAACCCCTTGCTCACACCTCGCCCAGGAGGTGCCGGTGCCAGGCTCTGGTGGGGCGTGGCCTGGGCCAATGGGCGGAGCACTCTCCAGCGGCTCCTCCAGTTGGATGAGGCCTCTGCAGGGGGGCGTGGCCTGCACGAAGCCAAGGCTCCAACATGCCCAGTAGCTCCAAGAGGCATGGCAGAGGGAGGCCCGAGGGGCGGGGTGGTGCTGGGGTGGGGCCAGTACTGGCCATGCCCCTGCTCTCCTGGGCCCCGTCCCGGGGCCAACGGCGGCTGGGAGACCCCAGGGAAGGGGACTCGATCCCGGGGGGGGCGGATGGGCCCGGGGCGGGGCACAGAGGGTGACACCAGGCAGTAATGAACAAGCTTTATTGCCAGGGGGGTGAGCACAGTGCGGGGGGAAACACACATGTTTTCGGGGAGCTCCCAGATCTGGGGAAGAGGCCTGTGCCTCCCCCGAGGGGACACAGAGGTGTTGGGGGGAGCAGGGGGACACGGGGAGGAGATAGAGGGAGAACAGGAGAAATGTGGGGGGCCCCCACAGGGATCAAGCAGGACCAGGGAGACCCCAGCAAGATTTGGGGGCTTCTGAGGGGACCCAGCAGCACCGGGGGGACACGGGTCGGGGGGCACACCAGGCGGGACCCAGAAGGTCCTCCAGGGAATTTGGGGACCGCCGGGGGACTCAAAGGGATCAGGGGGACACTGGGTGATACCAGGTGTTCTGGTTTAAGCCCAGTTGGTAATTAAGCACCACACAGCCGCTCGCCCACTCGCCCTCTGCCCCAGTGGGATGGGGAG
Organism: Gavia stellata; assembly: GCF_030936135.1. Lineage (NCBI taxonomy): Eukaryota > Metazoa > Chordata > Aves > Gaviiformes > Gaviidae > Gavia > Gavia stellata. The sequence goes on along the minus strand of NW_026776622.1, from coordinate 141,226 downwards.
AGAATAGGAAAAGTAAAAGCGAGAAAGCTCGTGGGTTGAGATAAAAACAGTTTAATAACTGAAATGAAATAAAATAATAATAATAATGATAATAAACATTGTAATGAAAACAACAACAAACAAGAAAGGCAATTGATGCAAATGAAAACAATTGCTCACCACCCTCCGACCGATGCCCAGCCCAAACAGCGGTTCCCTGGCCAGGTTTCCCCCTAGTTTATATACTGAGCATGACATCATATGGTATGGAATATCCCTTTGGTCAGCTGGGGTCAGCTGTCCCGGCTGTGTCCCCTCCCAACTTCTTGTGCACCCCCAGCCTACCCACTGGCAGGGCAGTGTGAGAAGCAGAAAAGGCCTTGACTCTGTGTAAGCACTGCTCAGTAGTAACTAAAACATCCCTGTGTATCAATACTGTTTTTAGGACAAATCCAAAACACAGCCCTATACCAGCTACTATGAAGAAAATTAACTCTATCCCGGCCAAAACCAGCACACCAGGGCAGGCCACGGGGGACCCCAGGGGGACTTTGGGGAGCCTGCAGGACATTGGGGACCCTGAGCGCTCTTTGGGGGCCCTGGGGTGCCTGATGGGGACATTTGGGATAGTGGGGTGACCCAGGGGGACACTGGGGACCCTGAGGGGAAGGAGCAGGAGCAGGGAGACCATGGGGCACACAAGGGCGACCCAGGGGGACCCTGCACGGCACTTGGGGGTGACTCAGGGGGACACTGAGTACCCCAGGTGTTCCAGAAAGCATTTTGGTGACCCTGGGGTGACCCAGGGAGACATTGGGACAATGGGTGACCCCAGAGTGACCTAGGGGAAATTGGGGACATTGAGGGACCCTGGGGTGAACCCATGGGACCAAGGGAGGACCCCACCATGACCCAGGGGAATATTGGGGACTGTGGGGGGACTCTGTGGGACACTTGGGGGACCCAGGAGGACATTGGAACCGTGAGGGGGCCCAGAGTGACCCAGAGGACATTGGGGACCGTGGGGCGACCTGGGAGTGACCCAGGGAGACAGTGGAGATGGTGCGGTGACCCTGGGGGACATTGGGGGGACCCCGGGGTGAACCCAGAGAGACACTTGGGACTCTGGGAGGACCCTGGGGGAAATTGGGGACTGAGGGGGGACACTGGGGAACACTGGGGACTGTGGGGGGACCCTGGCGTGACCCAGTGGGACATTCGGGACTGTGATGGGGCACTGGGGTGAACCTGGGGGACACTGGGACGATTGGGGGACCCCAGTATGTCCCAGGTTGACACTGAGGACCATGGAGGGGCACAGGAGTGGACACCGGGGGAACATGAAGGGACAAGGGGGCACAGAGAAACCAAAGGGATTTTATTGCCCAACTCAGCGAGTGACCATCTGGGCTGGACACGGCCCCGGGGTGGGTCCCCAACTGTCCCCATGGTGTCCCCAAGTGTCCCCATCCCCCTGCAGGGTAGGAGCATCCCCCCTGAGGTGGGGATGGGGACAAACAACCTGGATGGGGAGAAGAACCTGGATGGGACGACAAGGTTGCTGGGGACAGGAGGGGACATCAGGGGGGCAGAGGGCCCCCCCAGGTTCACCAGTGCGGGTGGCCAGCACCAGCTGGAGGGGAGCGTCCTTTGTGTGACTTGAGGCCACACCTAATCTGATGCACAGGCCTTAGCAGGACCGAGGCATCAAGGAGCCATGTGCGGGTAGAACAGGGAACGACAGAGCCCCATGCTCCCTCCACCCTGCGCAGTCAAGGGAACAAAGCACGCCTTTGGGTAAAAAGCAGCTTGCAGCCGGGGATGTGTCCACTGGCACGTGTTGGCTGCGGCAGGGGCGTGGTGGTGGCTGGGAACAGGGAGCTGTAAACAGGGAGCAGAGGCTGGAAAGGGGCAGGGGGTCTGGAGGCAGGACCAGGACATGGGGAAGGAGCAGGAGGTGGAGCTGAGGTGTGGGAATGAGGAAGCTCAGAGGGCGATACCCCTTTTCCTGCCAGTTCCCGGCTTTGCTTGGCCCCCCTGGTGCTGTAGTGCCAAGACACACTCTTGAGCTTCCCCCGGCAGCACTTCTTTGCTTGCCTCCTCCCGCTCCGGCAGCCCTCCCTCCATCAGCTCCCTTTCCTCCGAGGAGCTGTAACTGGCTTGTCCGCCACCCTGCTTTCCCCCCACGCTGTCCGATTTAGCACTGCACAGCTCGTGCCTCTGGGCCCAGCAGTTTCTCTCTGTGGCAGGAGGAAGAGGCTAGCCTGGCTGCTGCGGCAGAGCTGCTGCCTTTCCTTACTGGAGCACCTCTTCAGCCTGGAGGGCACTTCCAGCGGACGGACGTTCTCCCGCCTGGCAGCACGCATGAAGGCCAACACGGACAGGGCAGCGGACTCCTGTCGGGCAGCAGACTCCCGCCACAGATAGACTGAAAACAGAAGGGTGTAAATGAAGTTATCTAATTAAACATCTCCTTTTTTATGACCTTTGTTGTCAGGCCTTTCTTTCTGAGGCACGGAAAGATACACTGTCTTATCCTTTCTGCTGAGGGCTACTGTTGCTCCCTCAGTGATGGCTACAGCTCTCTCGCAGGCCCTGGTGCAGACTCATGATTGAAGGCACTTCTGATTTTGGGTCACATGAAAACCAGAATCCCTCTAAAACCCTAGGCCTCTCTGTTGCTCTTGTTCCTCACCACCCATGTACCGTCAGCCGCCCACTGCTGCTCCCGACCTTTCCCCAGCTAAAGGGGGAGAAGAAACCTCTTTAAAAAGGCAAGGGTGACGGGAAAAGATCCGGACGCCGAGGGGACTTTGGCCAGGTATATCCAAAGGTTTTGCCTTGTCTGAATGCATCAGGGGACTCGAAACAACACGCCCTTCTGCCTAGCATTGCCCCTGAGTCAGGGTCTGCAGAAAAACTCTACAAACAGTGACGGTGTATAAGCAGCACCGCGGACACTGGGAAAAAATGTCGGGGGACAGCACGCAGGTAGGTCATACGTCCACTCCCCCTTCCCTTCCAGCTGGCAGCACTCCTTCTAGTGGCAGAATTCCTTGGGCTCCTCCCCTCCGGCTGCCTCCCAATGGCTGTAAGCTCCTGGCAGACTTCAGAATTGTGGGCACAGCTACAGGTGTGCTCACTGAGATGGGCAGGAGCTCACTGGCCAATTGCAGCTTGCTTAGGGAACTGCAGAATGGCAGGGGCTTCATTCAAGGAGCTTCCAGTCACCTGCAGGAGCTCTGCATATGCAGCTTTGCACTCTGGCACCCTCCTTAGAGCACAGAATTTCCATGGCCACCACAGAAACACCAGGCACGCCGAGCTTGGAGCTGTGCCCTGCCTCCTGGTCTGAAAGCTTCCGTTTCTTCACACAGGCATTAAGCGGGACCGGCGTCCCTCTGGCTGCACGTAATGGGCTCCCTGCTGCCAGCTGGAACTGTCAGTATGTGTGGTGTCTACTTCAGTGGCCAGTTGTGCCTTCAGCTAGGAAGGCTGTGGCTGTGCCACAAATGATTGCCTTCCTCCTTACGTTTCTCTCTTACACGGTATGGATTGAGATGTCCAGCTGGCTCTTGGAACGTTATAGATTCTCACCGGCACTGGCATGTGCTGCAGTACTCAGACTAGCTCCTTGCAAACGCCACCATTTTTTCCATCCTTTCAAAATGGTATATATGTTTCAAATGGGCTCCTGCAAATACCTGAGAGTAACATGAAAGTTTGGTGGAAAAAATAACATAACATAAAGTAAGCATGTATATTTGTCCATAGCCCTTTCTTCTTCTTCCTCCCTTTTTTTCCTCTCACCTAGTCTTTCTTCTGTAATTTCTACTCGGCTTCCATTTCCAGCTGCACTGTGTCTGGTCTCTCTCTCAAGCCCACCCTCGCAAAGCATCCACCTCAGAGCAGTTAGCAAATTTGTCATGTTGCTCTTTGCCTGTATCAGTAGCTGGAAGTGAAAGAAACTCCAAAGCTTCTGTGAAACTCTGGCTGCATGGTTGTGAAGAGATGGAAAGCTGGTGCTGTGTCAAACCAGAGGCAGGAGGAGCATTCAGTCGAGATTTTGCAGTGGGCACACGGGGAACGCAGTGAATCGGAAAGAATCTTACATTGGTGAAGAAACTACTACAACATAATGACCTGTGTCAACTGCTAGAATGTGTCTGAAACAACGGACACAAAACTCCAGACCATGTCTTGGAAAGAGCGATGAAGGATGGAGAACACCACTGGTGGGAAACTCTTCTTCTATTGTCACTGACGGCAATGGCAATTTTTAATTTCATGCTTCACCCAGTTATGATTTTATGAACTCTAACTTTAATATGTCTAGTGTTTATAATCATATTGTATGTAAAGGTTTGGTCCATGATAAAACAAATAACCCAGCTCCAAGCACTGGATACATAACAAATAGCAATACTTTGCTATCTACTTGCCGCAGAGCTGTAAGCACATAAATTACCAAGATACTATTTAGTATAGCATAGCAGGGGCAAGAGGTGACCATACCACCACTCTGTGAGACTAAGATGAATTGACTAGAGCCATGGGGTGGAGTGTGAGGGTGTGCTTCCCCCACCCCAACCTGACCTCTATCAAGCCATAACCACCAGTGGTGGTCGTGATGGCTGCACCCCGCCCAGAGCGGATTCTGGTGAGACAGATAACACCACAAGAGCCAAGTGCCAATTTGGGCAGTCGCCCACCTAAGCACAGTGCTGGTCAATGTAAAATCTGTGCTAGGTATGCAAATAGGACTATGAGTCAATCACCCTGTCCCCAGAAATAGGGAGTAACCCAAGAGCCCTTTGAGCTCTCTGGCATGGCAGTGGGCTGCATGCCAGGATCTCCCCTTGAGTAGGGATGACCTTCAAGGTTACTCCTCGAGGTTGAGAGGTTCCTTGCCGCAATAGACTCTCCATAAGTGACTAACAGCATGCTGAAACTTTGAAATGTTAGCGAAGCGATAGAAAGGATTGATTGCGCACGTACAACCCTTTAGACATAAGCCGTTGACGAAGGCTGGGACTAAGTCTGGATCCAGCCACGCCTAGGCTCCTCTCTGAGAAGGAGTTTAGAATGCAAGGGGGTCCCTTCTGAAGCTCATGACCCAATGACAGGGTCTCCCTCACAGTTTTGTCTGGCCCTGTCCTCCATGCAGTAAACGATCCAAGTGTCCCTTGCCATCAAGTCTCGTTAAATCGCTGTCACATTTACCACCAAACTCTGGTAACTCACTAGTTCATGCCAATAAAAGATATTGTTGCTTCTCTTCTGTGAGTGAAGTGCACTCTCTGTCACTCCCATCTGTGACAGACTCGGCCCTGGTGATAGTGTATCGTGAGGGCCCCACGAGGTGAGGGGCGCTGCGCTGCACACGGCCCTGGGGGGCAAGGGGGCAGGACTTTGCTGCACACGGCCCTGTCGTGGGAGGGGCCTGCGCTGCGCACGGCCCTGTCATGGGAGGGGCCTCTGCTGCACACGGCCCTGTCGTGGGGGGGGCCTGAGCTGCACACGGCCCTGTCATGGGAGGGGCCTCTGCTGCACACGGCCCTGTTGTGGGAGGGGCCTGCACTGCACATGGCCCTGCTGTGGGAGGGGCCTCTGCTGCACACTGCCCTGTCATGGGAGGGGCCTGAGCTGCACACGGCCCTGTCATGGGAGGGGCCTCTGCTGCACACGGCCCTGTCATGGGAGGGGCCTGAGCTGCACACGGCCCTGTCGTGGGAGGGGCCTGCGCTGCACACGGCCCTGCTGTGGGAGGGGCCTCTGCTGCACACGGCCCTGTCATGGGAGGGGCCTGCGCTGCACACGGCCCTGTCATGGGAGGGGCCTGCGCTGCACACGGCCCTGTCGTGGGAGGGGCCTCCTCTGCACACGGCCCTGCTGTGGGAAGGGGCAGGGCGGAGGCCCCGCCCTCCCGAGGTGATGCACAGGGGCGGGGCACGGCCTGCGCCAGGGGGCGTGTTTGAGGGCGGGGCTGTGCCCGGGGGCGTGGCCACGGTGTCCCGTTGCTGAGGGGACGGGGAGCCCCCACGGCCTGGAACAGGGCCTGGAGCACGGGGCAACGCCGTGGGCTCAGCCTGGGGGACTGTTCCCCCCAAAAGTACAACAAAATGAAATGGAATCGCCACAGTCACCCAATCCTGAGCCTGCACCAGGATTTCTTTTAAAAAATCTGCTCTGATTATTTTTAAAAAAATAATATTTTTAAAAAAATAATCAATATTTAAAAAAAAATCAAGATTGGATCATATAGAAAGGTTAAGTCTGATTAATAAGTAAAATCATAACATACAAATGCATAAGTTAGGATTGTTAAGTTTGAAACAATGACCGTAGGGACCTCACCAGGTAGTCACTGTTCCGTATTAAGGAACTAATCCTAACGAGATGGAACAATGAAGAATTGAATAGAGGAGTTCTCTTTGAGTCCCGTGACAGTGTGAGCTGATATGCACCAGTGATGCTGCTTGGAAATCCCCCTGCCTTTCCCATCTGGATTCCAATATCAAGAATGCCAATCACTAGATATTAATAGAAAACATAATTGATTATTTTAAGTATGGCTACTGAGAGAATGGTAGGATGAAGAGAGCGATTAATGAAAAATTGAATTATGTATTCTGTGTGAGCCCGGTGGAGGAGGGCTGTTTTGTGAGCCCGGGTTCCCAGCTCGGGGAGGTTTCCTTGCCACACAAGAGACTGCACAGCTCTCGTGACAGTCCCAGGAGGCACAGCACCTCCTGCTGACTCGCTGCGAATGGCCCCTGCCCCCTCTGGCGTCGCCCTGGGAGAGTGGTGGCACTTGGGCACAACCGAGAACACGGTCGTGCAGCTGCAGGAGGCTTCATTGCTGCTCCGCCACAGTCTCCCTGATGGCCTCCACTCTGCCACCTGGCAGCCGTGGGGCAGCCTGCATGTATGCCCCGGCCTCCCGTTCCATTGGGAAACCCCAGCTGCCGGCAGGGATGAGAGGCCTGGCTCCACGTGCTGGAGCTCTCGCACAGCCCAGCTGCCCCACAACGGGGCGGCTCAGGAGCTGCTGTCTCTGCCAGAGGCAGGCCAGCGTCCGTCACAGGCCCTGTGCGGATGGAGGGATGGCAGAGCTGGAGGGCTCCCCTGCCTGAGCTGGGGCAGCTGGGGGCTTGGGCAGGGAGCAAGGCAGCAAAAAAGGAGTGAGCCTGCCGGGAAGATGGCGACAGGCTGCGCAGCTGCAGGGGGAAGGAAGGACCAGTGCTAGCAGACAGCTGTGTGTGCCGGAGGCAGCTGGTCCTTGGGAACTGGGGAAGCAGCTGCAAATTCGGGGACAGGTCGCCGCACAAGCCTCCCCTCGGCACTGTCCTCAAAGAAGCGGGGTGGCGCTGGCCGCCTCTCAGTCAGTGGCTCAGCGTCAAGGAGGGAGCCTGGGTCACGGCGGCAGCTGCGCAGCAGGCGATGACATACGGAGGATGTCACTATTAGCTGATTGTGTCGCTTGAGGAGAGCCGAGGGGTAAGCGATGACCTACAGAGGAGGTCACTGCCAGGTGATTGTGACCTCACCCGTGAGGGCAGAGGGCCAGTCGTCCCGCACAGAGGCCCCGGGCTCACTGTGCCACTCGCACTGTGCGGCGAGGGCCTCGTCCTCCTCCCAGCTGGGCACAGCCGTCTTCTCCTGAGGTACCCCGTGTGCCACAGGGCGCTGACGATGGCCTCTGCCTGGGAGAGGAAACATCACCACTCCGACCTGGAGAAAGCAGCAGCTTTCGTCCCCAGACTGCTTGCTGAGGACTACCCCAAGAGTGCTGTTACCACGCAGACTTTCGACGGAGTGCTGCTCTTTGCAGATCTGTCAGGTGGGGTGAGCAGGGAGGAGCAACCACGGACAGGAGCTGTTCTGGGCCACCCCAGGCCCTTTGGAGCCCTGCCCCTGCCCCTCAGACAGAGTGACCACCTTGTCACTGCTGAGGTCTTCCGCTGGGATGCCCAAAGGGAGCGGGATGGCTTGTCTTGGGCGGTCAACCACTGCTGCCACCAGCACTGAGCCGGGGCATGGGGAGGCGTGACCTACAAGCTCTTGGGCCGGGCAGCGTGGAACTGGCTGCCAGGTCCTTTGGCCCACATGGGCATTTCCTGATTTCTGGGTGTCCCTGTTACAGGCTTCACTGCTTTGACAGAGACATTAATCCAGAGGAGCGGCACAGACAGAGGCACTGATGAGCTGGTGCAAACCCTCAATTCCTACCTGTGTGACATTTTGGAGGGTAAGAGCCATGCTGCAGGACTGTCTGGCATCGGGCCGTGAGGCTGCTCATGGAGGGTGGAGGCAGAGGTGCTGGGCAGCCTGGTCCTGCCTCCTAGGAAGGGCTGGGGCTTTCTGTGGCCCGGAGGAACAGCGAGAGCAGCCAGGGTCTCCTGCTGAGTCAGGACCAGCGCAAGGTCCTTTCTGCTCCCCACGGCCGAGTGTGTGTGTGTGTGTGTGTGTGTGTGAGAGACACCCTCATGTGCCCCTTTTCACAGGGGACATCTTGACCCTTGCGAGCTACTGTGACCACATTGTGGCCACTGCTTTGGCAGCACTTGTACACCAAAGCAAGCGAGTTCTCAAAGATGATGAAGGGTCTGGAGCATCTCTCTTGTGAGGAAAGGCTGAGAGAGCTGGGCCTGTTTAGCTCAGCGGGGATCTTAGTGATGTGTCTAAAAGCTGAAGGGAGGGTGCAAAGAGGACAGAGCCAGGCTCTTTCCAGTGGTGCCCAGCGTCAGGACCAGAGGCCACGCCATGGGCACGCACTGAAACGCAGCAGGTTCCTTCTGTACGTCAGGAAACACTTTTTGTCTGTGAGGGTGACTGAGCCCTGGCACAGGTTGCCCAGGGAGGTTGTGGAGTCTCCTTCCTTAGAGCTAGTCAAAAACGATCTAGCCACCGTCCTGGGCAGCTGGCTCTGTTCAGCCCTGCCTGGACGAGCTGGACCCTTCCAGCCTCCACCTTCCCGAGCTCTGGTGGCATCTCGAGGCCCTGCTTCCCTGCCTGCTGTGCAGGTGCCAGAGCTGTGGCCACTGTGAGCCTGGGAGACAGGCCGGAGTGGTGCTTTCCTGAGCTGTGCCCCACGGTGCACCCTCTCCCGGGTGCTCCTCTCTGGGCAGAGGGGCTTTGCTCTGTGGCTTTTGGAAGAAGGTGTCCACATGACTCTTCCTTTCCTTCCCTTCCCTTCCCTCTGTCCGCAGAGTTGCTGATTTTTGGAGGAGACATCTTGAAGTTTGCTGGTACGTACTTAGGACGACAATGCCCACATGTGCTCATCTGCAGCATGTAACTGTTGTGGCAGCCATTTGCTCTGCTCTCCTTCTCAAGAGGCTCTGTGCAGCACCTTGAGCCAGCTTTCTCGCCATGCACGCACCCCCCCTCCCTGCAGTGCCCTTTCTCATTCCCCCCAGGCCTGCCTGAGGTTTGGCTTTGGCAAGGGCTGTGGCTTCCCTCGCTCTGCCCCCGCTGGTAGGGCCCTGGGCTGGGGGTGGGGGCAAGCAAGCACCGAGAGGACGAGACCCCCTAGGAAGCGCAGCCAAAGGTGTCTGTCGGGGTGGTGGTGAGGGGCAGGGAGTCCCTGGTGATGGCGGAGCTCGGGCTGCCAGGCTGCGAGGGGAGGAGGAGTCCCTGGTGTACTGCAGCTGCAGAGGAGCGCTCGGGGCAGGGGGTGTCACCGCTGCCTGCTGGCTGCTGCTCTGGCCGGCCCGGGAGAGGAGAGCTGTCGTGGTGCCCAGGGTGTCGTCCTCCCAGACGATGCCCTCCCACGAGCCCGTCTTCCTCAGCACGTTGGCCCATTTCTGCTGTCTGTGCAACCGAGCGTAGGTCACGGAGTGTCAGGTCTCAGCAGAGCCTTTACCTTCCCCTCGCTTTCCCCAGGGGATGCTGTGCTGGTGCTGTGGAGAACACCATCCCAGGAGCTGGCTAAGACCATCAGCCTGGTGCTGCAATGTAGCTGGCAGATCCGGAAGAAGTATGGGAGTCGTGACACGCACGTGGGTCAGAAGATCGAACTGAAGATGGGTACGGGTGCTGTGCCTGGCGCAGATCCGTGGCACTCTCCCGTGCCACAGGGTGCTTCTCACCGGCAGGGAATGCGGGGATCCCTACTGGGGCTAGTGCAAAGGAAAGCATCTCCTGCGAGCGTTGAAGGGGCCCGCTGTAGTCGTAGCGGGGATGGGAGACCAGGACTGCTGGGTTTGCGTGCGTTTGCAGATGCAGAGGAAGCTTAAAGGCAGAGCGGGTGTCCGCTCAAGTATTAGGGTCTTTGAATGTCTGCTTTAGCACAGATGTCTGCGGGAGGTAGTTATCCTTGCATTTTTCCAGGTGGGGGCAGCTTTGCATCCTTTCCCCTGCCTTGCACAAAGAGCAAAGGGGAACTGCTTTGCTTACGGCTGCGAGAAGGGCTTTGGCAGGCTGCTGTGCTTTCTCAAGCAGACAGCTACAGCCTGCCTGCATGTAAAGGGAGCAGGCGGTGATCAAGCCCGCTGGTTTGCTGGGCTTCTGGGGCAGGCAGCTGGGTAAGACGCCCGGCACTCTCAACACAGGGTCACTGTAGGCTTTGTTTGTCTATTCTAGACACCCGTTTCAGGGACCTGTGCCAGTATCCCCCCGAGTGGGACGGAGGATGCCCTCCCCCTCCAGAATGCCCGTCTCCCCGCTGGGCTTCAGAATAGCTTCTGAAGAGCTGAGATGCTGGGGGCTGTAGAGCTCAAAATGTTCCCTGTGTCAGCTCTGCTTCTCCCTCTCTCTCTCACCAGGGATCTCTGCAGGGCCCATGAGCCTCCTGATTGTCGGAGACAGGAGGCGGCAGTACTTCTGTATCTGTGGCCGGGCCCTGGATGAAGTTTGTGAGGCTGAAGAGCTTGCGAATGCAGGTGAAGTTATCCTCTCAGCCACCTCCTGGGAGCTCTGTGAGCAGCACCGGGTCAGGACCGAGCCTCTTGCAGGCCAAAGCCCTGTGAAGGTAGGTGGATGAGGCGGCCTCTAGAGCCTTTCTGGGGACCTGGGCCTGGACATGAGGGAGGCAGGTGTCAGAAGGCTGAGGAGCTGCTTGTGGAGAGAGTTGTAGCTGTGAAAGCGGGCAGACAGCTGAAGCTCTCGTCCTTCCATCTCAGGGGTAACTGTGGGCTGGGCTTGCCTGGTCTGAGGGGTCGGGAGGCGCTGGAAGGGGTTTGGCCCCCCCAGCCAATGTCCTCTGTGGGTCATGGAGCTGTTGTTGACAGCTGGGGGATGCTTAGATGATGATGCCTGCCCAGCTGCGGTGCTTCTGAGGAAGCACTTCTGCCCCGTCCAGCCAGGTGGGCTTGTTCTCCCCTTTTCTGGGCAGTGACGGTGGAGGGCAGGCTCTGTCCCCTGGGACTCCTGGGGAGGCCAGTGGCAGTGCTTTCATTCCGTGTGTCTTCAGCTTACAGGCATGGATCAGATGTCCTGGTCAGAATGCCAAGAGGCTTTACGCAAGCTTGTACAACACCCAGCGAGCCACCGCTGGGAAGGGGAAGGTGAGTGCCAACTTCACCTTGTTCTGTGATTGCCCAGAAAGGTGGGGCCTGGCTGCTTCAGGGGCCAGAGAGGAACCACCTCCGTCCTCTAACCCCTTTCAGTTAGCGCTCACGCTTTTGCACCTCCTGCACATCAGCTGGGGCAGTCGCTGCTGCTGCTGCTTCCTCCTCCTTCCAGGGGACAGCTCTGCCCTGAGCATCTGGAGGTGGTAACATGAGCAAACACAAAAGACTCTCTCTCTCCTGTTTCCAGTGCCAGCTCCTGCTTTCCAACACCTCGTAGTCCCATCCTCCCAGCAACCACCCGCATTTTCTCTCCTCAGGTGCCATGAGGCCTGCTCTTCTCTTGCCCAAGGATGAGGATGTGCTTAGGAAGTACATACCAGAAGCTGCTCTCAGGAAGGTATGGCCAGGCCGCCGCTGCTGGGGGCTGCATTGGTGGAGGGCAAAGAAGCGGTGCGTTGCAGAGGGGGAGTTCTCACGAGAACAGACCAACAAATGAAAATGCACCCTGAGATGACAATGCGGGGAAACTGAGCCAAGGGGCACCAGTGCTGCACCACTGTGCGCGTTGTCCTCAGAGAGACACGGGTGGTGGGAGGTGGACTTCTGTCTCTCTGTCTTTTCCGTGGGTATGGTTCTGGATGTGCTGCGGACGTGACGGTGGGATAAAGGGGAGCTTCCCCGGAAGTGCCTAGAGCATCTCTGAGGGCCGCCCCTCATTTCCATACCTGTCCCAAGATGGGGTGTTTCTGGAGCACCTTTCCCTCCTTCGTCATTTGTGTTATGATTCGGTGTGTGCCTGACGCAGGCTGGGCAGCCTGCTTGCCATTTGCACTGAGAGGAGGATTTATCCCTTCCTCCAGTAGTCCCTGCTGTGGCCAGTACGCCTGCTCTCCCTCGGTATCTGGTGTGGGCAGTAAGCCCCTGGGAGAGCAGGCTGGTGAAGCCGTCGTGCCCTTGTCTTCCAGCTTGATGACAGAGTGCCGCTGGACCTCTTCTCTGAGCTACGGCCCGTCACGTGCCTCTTCGTCAACCTGCGGCTGGCTGCAGATATCGGCACAGGGGATCTCTGCGCGATCCTCCACAATGCCAGCAGGATGATGCTAGAAATCCTCTCTCCTCACAAGGGCGAGCTGAACAAAGTCCTCCTCTTTGATAAAGTGAGTGTGGGGGAGGAATGGCCTCCCCCCACGCCGAGGGGGTGGGCAGTGAGCAAGAGGGAGAGACTCCCTCTTAGGCGTTGTAGCAAGACGTGCTGTGTCTGTCCTTGGCAGGGCTGCACCTTCGTCTGTGTGTTTGGACTCACTGGAGAAAAGCTACCCTACGAGAGCCTTCACGCCTTGCAGAGTGCTATTCAGATCTTCAACTTGTGCTCCACGATGCTCGGGGAAAAAGAGTGAGTGTGTGCACTCTACCCCTGTCCCCTGCCCCTTGCAACCTGGGTGTGTTGCGCCCCTGAGCTTTCCACGTCCCTGAGACCCGCGCTAGCAGGGCAGGACGGCCGGTGGCCCAGGCTAGCGCCGAGGGGAGGTGCGGAAAGGGATGAAGCCGGGCGGGCAGCACTGCGTCTGGGGCGCTGCTGAAGCCGCCCTGTTTCCCTGTGTGCCAGGGCAGTGTCTGTTGCAGTTACCAGCGGGACGGTGTTCTGCGGAGTAATTGGCCACCCTGTAAGGCATGAATACACAGGTACGAGGCGTGTGTCTGAGGCGCAGGAGCCTGGCGTGGGCCTGCTTAAGCACAGCAGTCTGGATGAGGAAGGCGGGCTGGGAGAGGGCTTGCCCAGCAGCCAGTCCTGGTCTGGGGTGGGAGAATGGGCTCTGGCCGGTTGGTCTCCTGGGTTCTGCTGAGCCCACTGTGGGCTTGGCCCGTGCCGGAGGTGAGGCAGCCATTGGCCTGGAAGCGCACGGCGGGGCTGGTGGCACAGGTACGTCAACCGTGCTCTCTCTCTCTCTCTGGCAGTCGTTGGCCAGAAGGTGAATTTGGCAGCCCGGATGATGGTGCACTACTCTGGGCTGGTGTCCTGTGATGCAGAAACCTGCGCCGCCTCTCAACTGCCCCCTTACTGCTTCGAGGACCTGCCAGAGAGAAAGATGAAAGGCCTTAGCCACCCTGGCACTGTCTATCAATTTGTGGGGATCACCATTAGGTGAGTGTCCTCTGAGAGGGCTGGCTGAGGGGAGGGTGGCACTTGGCCACTTGCGGCCTTGGCCAGCAAAGAGGAGTTCTGCAGAGAGAGACCAAGCTGGTCTCCCTTCCCTGTGGCTGAGACGGTCAGAAGCCCTGGCGTGGGAGGCTCTTTGCCTCTCTCCCCTGCCGTGTCCCGCTGCTGAGAGAGCGGGAGTGAAGCCACAGGGATGGGGAAGGTGTATCTGCCTTGGTAGACACAACCTGGCCTTGCAGGCTCTGTCCGAATGGCTTTTGACTGTGCTTTCCGTGCTGTGCTTACTCTACCGCGTGCCCTGGTAATGCTGACCCAAGGAGGTTTTTGTCCCACTTGCCTCCGAGCAGGAAGCTCTGGGCCAATCCGGTTCCCATGGGCAACCGTGGGCCATTGGGACACTCTTCCTCATGTCTTCCTGCTGAGATCTCAGGTCTTCCTCTGGGCCAGGGTTTGACCTTCTCTTTGGATGACGGTTTGAAGGTTAACGTTGCCGTCTCTTTGAAACTGCAGGAAGACTTGAGCCAAAGATGCCAGGTGCTTGGCATCCCAACCCGTTCAGTGACACAAGTCCTCCTTTCCAAGACACTTGGGTTTTTTGGCCAATGTGGGAAAGCTGTCTGCTAGCCAGCAGCACACCCTGGCTTCTTTCACATGTCTCCAGTTGCTCTGGGTTTGGCCTCTGGTGGTGGACGCTTGATAGGTCCTCCTGTCCCGATGTGGCCGTTGGGCTTTTTTTATGCTCAGAGCTGTCCTAGCATGTCAGCTTGAACTTTGTCTGGGGGAGCGTGCAGGGGCTAACACGCTGCTCGAAACAAAAGCAGCTACCCGAGGAGCACACCCTGCCCCCCCCACAAGCCAAGCTGCTTCTCTGCGTCCCCTGGCTTCTCACCAGCTAATTGGCTTGTGTTTTCTTTTCCCCTGCTTCTAGCGTATTTGGCATGGGTCTTACGAAGAAGAAGTCAGAGTCCGTCCCCTTGCTGGGTAGGTGGAGAACGCCTTGCTCTTCTGAACCCCGGTTTCTTTCCCTTGGTAACTTCTAGTGCCACGCTGGAAGGGAGAAGCTTTTGCCAGGGATAGTGTTGCTTGCAGCGGCCCTAAGGAAGTGCCGCCTGTCTTGGTCCCTACTTGGTTGATATCTTTGGGCTGGAGGGCAGGGTGAGGCGCCTGGTGCTCCCTGCCATGCTCCAGAACTGGTACGAAGGTTCCTTTCAACTATGGAGCTGCTCACAGCCGGGGGGCTAAACTGATCCCTGTCTTTGGGATCAGGAAAGAGACTTCCTTCTGCCAGACTGACGGAGAGTTTTGGTGGTGGGCTCTCCCCCTTGTACTCCTCAGAGTTCCTTCCTTGGCAGCATCTGGGTGTAGACATGGAAATGTCAGGACCCACGGGATGCCTTTAATCACTCCGTGTCTTGCCGGATGTTTTGGGCCCTGTCATGGGTTAACCTTGGTAGGCAGCTCAGCCCCACAGAGACGCTCGCTGCCCACAGTGGGATGGGGAAGAGAATCGGAAGGGTAAAAGTGAGAACACTGGTGGGCTGAGGTCCACCCAGCTTAATAGGTAAAGCGAAAGCTGCGCACGTGCACGAGGCAAAATCAGGCATTCCCATGGGCAGGCAGGTGTCTAGCTGTTTCCAGGAAAGCAGGGCTTCATCTCCTGTAGCGGTGACTTGGGAAGACAAACGCCATCACTCCAGACGTCCCCCCTTCCTCCTTCTTTCCCCCAGCTTTTCTTGCTGAACACAGCCTGATAGGGTATGGAATAGGCCTTTGGGCAGTGGGGTCAGCTGTTGCGGCTCTGCTCCCTCCCAATTTCTTGTGCACCCCCAGCCTGCTCGCTGGCAGGGTGGCGTGAGAAATGGAAAAGGCCTTGACGCTGTGCAAGCACTCTTCAGCAGTACCTAAAACATCATTGTGCTATCAGCACCGATGTTTGGTCACAAATCCCAAAGATAGCACCATACGAACGATTGCTGAAGGAAATGAACTCTAGCCCAGCCAAAACCAGTACAGGCCTGAAGATGCCGCCTTAGCTACCGGGAAGTGCTCTGTGGCTCATGGTACAGCGAGGAGATGCTTTGAGGCTCTTTGGGCCATAGCTGCCTGCAGCGACTCAAACCATCCCTTGCAGTCTTGTGCTGGATCGCTGTGGGGAGTTGCATGGGGCCGGCTGAATCTGTGTGCCTGTGGGAGGGGAAGGGAGGGGGACGGGACAGGGAAGAGGGCATGGGAGCTGCGCTGTGGGGCAGGCGGGCAGGTGGGTCCGCTACCGCTCTGAGGAAGGCAGAGGTGCAAGAGCTGGGATGAGTGGGTGGGCAGGAGGCCTGGGTGTAGGCAGGCTGGCAGATTTGGTGGCGGGGAGGGATGCAGCGAAAGGGACAGCTCTTTGCTTTTCAGCACGCCCCAGCAGCTCGCTTTCTTGTTCGTCTTCACAGGTCGGGAGAAGGAGGTTGACCTCTTTGTCAGCTGCTTGAAAGCCTATGAGGATTTAGGACAAAGCCGCATCCTGGCATTTGAGGGCACGAGGGGCTCCAGAAAGAGCCACTTACTTGCTGAGCTGGCCTATTTAGGCCAGGCTGCTGGCCACAGGTACAGGTTTTTGACCCGTAGCTTTGGGACACCGCCCCTGCCCGTCCCCTGACAGCCGTGGAACACTCCAACCCCTCTGCCAGTGCACCTGGCCCTTGGACTGCAGCCTTCCAAAAAAGCCTCCTGGAGACACTCCCCAGGAGCTCCTGCGTGCTCTGCTCCCGCCTCTGCCTCTTCGGGGAGTTGGAGGTGGCTTCTTGAGCCATGGTCTTTCCTCCTTCACCTCTGGGCCAGGCACGGGTAGAAGGAAAAAGCCCAAGCTCAGTGCTTTGCCTCTGACTCCAGACCCAACAGACAGCAGGGTGGCCTGTCTCAGAAGCCCTGCTTGCCCTCTGCCTCTTTCCCAGAAGGAGCACTGGGGCAGAAAAGCCTTCCTGTGGTCTGGGAGGCAAGCTGCTAAGGCCTGGAGCCCAAAGGCAAACTCGCCGCTTGCTCCATCCTTGCCTCTTAGCCCCGTGAGTTCCTCTGCAGGGGGCACGTAGCAAGACGTGCGGGGCCAGCGCTGTGGAGACACAGGGTCCGGAGCGGGCTCTCCCAGTGCCTTGGCAGCAACTACCCCTCTGTGCCCTTTCTCGTACGAGGAGTGAAAAGCTTGGCCTTCTCTGGGAAGCACTTTGAGATGGGTGGCTGATGGGCGGCCCCCCCGCTCCAAGGGCATCCCCACCCCTTTTGTCTTAGAAGGCTTGGGCTGTTGGGGATCTCAGTCCCTTTTGCCTTTGCACGGCAGGGTAGTTACCATGGAACTGCTGGAGGTCAATGAGAGGCAGTTCTTCTCTGCCCTCCGTATGCTGATGGCCAGGGCCCTGGGCCTCGAGGACTGTGAATCGTGCAGTGCCAGGCAGGACATGCTGCGGACAAAGCTCCGAGGGACAATCGAAGAGAGCAGCTACTGCCTCCTCAATGACATTTTCCTTGTCAAGGTGAGAGCGAGAAGCCTCTCTGGCCCTGGAGAAGGCCTTCTCGTGAGCTTTTCTGGGTCTGACGTTGGGTGGGCACGCTGCTGGGAGTGCCTTAGCTCAGGGGTGGGAATCGCAGGGGTCATAGCACACGTTTCCCTTTCCGGGGCGGGGGACTCCCTGTCTGTGGTGAGTTCACGCCCCGCGCTGCATCCGGCAGTGCCCGGTGCCTTGTTCAGCACCCTGGAAGTGGCATTGGAGAGAGGCTGGTGCTGACCTCGTGCTGAGGTTGCCGCTGTGTGAATGGTCTGCTCCAGCCAGCCCAAGATTCCCACAGCCAGAGCACCAGCTCTTCAGCCCACTCCCAAGCGCCAGCTCTGCCAGAGACCCTCAGCAGAGGGCCTCTGCTTTAGGCTCCGGGTGAAGTCCCCACTGTGGCTCCCTGCGCCTGTGCTGGGGAGAAGTAAGGTGCTGAGGCCAGCAGAGGCGGTTTGCTCTGCCGTCTTGCTTGGTGGCCAGGTGTGCCTAGCGCTGGAGCGATGGTTCTCCCTGACTCTGCTTCTTTGGCCAGTTTCCCGTTTCGGACAAGGCTCGCGAGATGCGTGAAACTCAAAGACAAATGGAACTGCGCTCGACTTGGGCGAAAGTGCTAGAGAAGGTGAGCATTTCTCCTTCCTTCCTCCTGGGTCGGAGAAGGAAAACAACCCTGCCGGCTGCGGGCTCTGCACCACAGCAGTGAGAACATTTGGGAGGACCACACATCTGGGTCATCACCGTTCAGGGCCTGAGAAACCCCCCACCCCCCACCTCCTCCCCGCAGCCCCACAAACACACCCAATAACTTCCCTCCCGTAAAGCGTGCCCTGGAGAAGGAACAGTAACTTCTGCATTCCCTTGCCCAAGCTCCCTCCTTCTGCAGGGCAAGTGATGTTAGGTGTGACCTTAAAATCTCAAAGAAATGAAGAGTCAGTCAGCTTCTGAGCAGGGAAGTGCTTGGGGAGAGACTTCAGAGCATCCTCTCAAGAGACAGAGGCTGTATCTCCTCCCCTGGAAGACACTTGAGAATGCACCGGATTCCCCTCAGAACAACCTGCTTTTTCCAGGCCATTGGAGGAGAATTTGGCATATTTGTCATCGACAATGCCCATTTCATCGACCCTGCCTCCTGGAGTATCATGTCAGCTGTGCTCCCAACTGTCTCCCTCTTCATGGTGGTGAGCTTAGCTCCGGGCTACGCGAGAACAGAGAGCTTTCGCAAAGCCGCAGCAGACAACACAACGTCCCAGAAAGTCACCTGTGTTCATCTGGACGAGCTGAAACCGTCAGCTGTGGTGCAGAAAGTCTGCCAGGAGCTTGGAGCGGTCAGCATCTCCAGGGATCTAGCGAGGTAAGTTGGAGGCAGGGGAGCTCTTCCTGAGGGCTTGAACTTACGCAGACCATGGAAGGGAATCAATCCCCCAGGAAAGGGAACGCAGAGCTGCTAGAAGCATCGCCAGCTCTAGGGAGTACCAGGCATGGGTTGCTTGCTATGCCTCTCCCTGGCAGGTGTGAGCTGAGAGGGGGCAACTCCCTAGAGACAGAGCGTGGGAGGTCTCAGCCCTTCTCTGTTGCACAGGGAGAAAGGGAGGAAGAGTCCCGAGCCGCAGCGTGGCTGGGGTGTGAAAAGGCCTTGGTCTAGGTGGCCAGGCTGTGGGGGAGATTCCGTGCGGCAGAGGTCCATCCTGCTGCCAGAGAGGATCTAGGCTCCTGAAGAGAGGAAAGGCAGGGCTCGCTGCTCTGTGCTTTGAGCATTGTCCGCAATTCTTTTCCCATGGACTTCAGCGAAGGCTGGAGGTTCAGGGGGGCCCAAAAGCCCAAGCCAGCGGGAGGACTGTCTCTTTCCAAAGAGAGCTGTAGCTGTGACAAAGATGCTGGCTACTTTGGCATGCTCGAGTGACTCACCACCCACCTGAACTGTGATTCACCTTACTTTCCTTGTGCTGCTCACTGCTGGGTCTGTTCCTGTCCAGGTTCCTGATGCACAGAAGCTCGGGGATCCCATATTACTGTGAGGAGCAGCTGCGCTGCCTTCGTTGCAACGACATGCTCTTGTTCCGCACCCAGAGGCAGGGTGAAAAAGCAGAGGACAACTGGGAGAGCCTGATCAGTAAGCACCTTTGCTGCTGAGTCGTGAGTTGTTGGGGCACATTCTCCGCAGCACAGTCTTGCCCCATTGTTCCCCCATGGATGTGGGCAGAGTCAGATCTTGCAGCAGTGCAGAAATTGGTCTGGCGGAGGTGTGGGCTCCTGCGTGCCTTGCTGTTGGGACAGCCAAAGCAGGGGCTAGCGAGTTAGGTAATGGAAGAAAATGGTGGTAATGGCACCGAGAGAGCAATGCCAGCCAGAGTGCCGTGGCCGTGGGAAGAGCCAGGACTGACGCTACATTTTGCATTATCACTGGCAATTTCCCTGGCTGTGGAGGTAGCGCTGTTGAAGGCAGCAATGCTGCTGCTTTCTGTCCCGGGGCTGTCAGTCGCCCCCTGGGAAGTCTGGAAGCTTTGACTGAGGCACTGTTTGGGAAGGCTGGTCTGAAGGCAGAACATCTTTGGGAGGGCTATGCAAAGAACCGCGTGCAGTGGAAACTGCTTTGCTCTGCTTAATGAGCACATTCAGCGCAGGCAGGTCAGCACGCCGGCACTGGACCATGTAAGGTGGGACTTGTCCCGTCTCAGGTGAATTTTGAAATGTTTGCAAACTGTAAGTCACTTGTCAAATTGCCTTATTTGTGCTCTCTTGCTCCACCCAGCTTCTGCACTCGAGGCTTCATCCCTCGCAGCAACCTCGAGCTCCAGCGCGGGGAATGATGGCAGGGTCTGCATCATCAGACCGGACGTGAACCTGGAGAACACCGTGCTGCCCACCACCTTGAAAGGTGAGGGGCCGTGTGCCGCTCTGCCGGCTTGTGGCTGTGCTGGGGCCCGTTCCTGGGGCATCAGCTAGAGGGAGGCTGGGCATCTGTGTGCTGCAGAGTCACCCTCTCAGCTTGGGGGCTCTGCTGGGAAGGTGGCTCTGGTCCGACCAGAAATAGGCCTGGGGTTGCGGGCAGCCGTTTTCCCCACCTGGGCGTGGACCAGCCGTGAGCCTGCTGGCTGCTTTCCAGCAGCAGGTAGGAGCGAAAAGGTTATTGGTGCAACACCAAAATGACTCCCTTTTCTCACAGAAACAAACTCTTGGCTGGGAAAAAATCTTTGACTTGCCTCTGACTCAACTTTGAACACGGCTTCTACCTTGCTACTCTCTTTTTAAGTTCCCTACCTAACGCTGCTCTCAAGGCTCTTAGTCCAAACCAAATCCGTTTTTTTTCTCTGTGGATTGGCAGGGAAATCCCCCCTGTAGCCAGGGGAGCTGGATGGGGGAACTGCCAAGGCACGTCCCTGCTCTCTAGCTGTAGCCATTTGTATGAACCTGGAGGAAATGTCAAGCCAAAGTATCCTGCTATTAAGTTGTTTTGTCAAAAAAAAAAAAGGGAAGAAAACCAAAAGAAAGGAATAGTATTGTCTGGCCAAGTTAAGACAACCACTGTGGGGAGCTCGGAGTCCACCTCTGAGGTGGGGAAAGTTCCCTGTTCTCTGTGTGCACTGTTGGGCAAAACCCTACTCCAGATCTGGCAGGCTGCATGACGGGATGCATGTACCTGCTGGATCCTGCCCTCCTCACCCTTGGTGGGGGAGCGTTTATTTGAGCGTCTCGCTTTTCCCCGGGCCTTGTGGCCTGCAATTCCAACAGGAGCGGAGCCATTTTGAAGAGGCCGACCCTGGGCTGCGATTGCCCAGCAGGTGCAGTCCCGAGGAGAGGAGGCCAAAGCCTAGCCCGTTTCATGTGTTGAAACTTTCCAGCCTCTCCAGCCTCAGCATGGGGAACAGGCAAGAGAGAGACATGTCGCTTCTTTTTGGCAGAGATTGTGCTGGCTCAGCTGGACCGGATAAAGCCGCTGAAGCAGACGGTTTTGAAGTTTGCAGCTGTCATCGGGCCAGTGTTTACCACCCAGCTGCTGTTGCACATCCTTCCCGCTGGCATCAGGCACAAGATGAATTACTTGTTGGACATGCTGGTGAGCGACAACATCCTTAAGTGGCTGAAAAACACAGAGGTGCCAGAAGATGTCCAAGATGCTAGCAAGGGGCCAGCCACCTCTCTGCAGGCAGAGCCCGGTAAGTGGTAGCAGGAAGGTGGACAAGGGAGCTCCCAGCTGTGTGCCGGCTCCCCAGGGCATGGTGCGCTTCCCCCCTGGTGATGGGTGGCTGGAGCTCAGGCAGGCATGGCTGTTGGGGATGGGTTGCTCAAAGATCTTACAAGTCCATCTCAAAGCAATGGGAGGGCATGGGAGGGTGTGCGGAACCCCTGAACTCCTCTCCCAGCAGCCTGCAGCATCCAGATCAAAGGTGCCCTCCAGAGTGCCCCGGGGCCTTTGACAGGTTTTATTCAGCTTTGATTCCCCTGTGGCACAGGGTGGGAAGCTCAGGAGGCTGGGGACTGCCTTGCCAAGAGCAGGGAGAAAGCGCTGGCCAGGGCTCGCTTGGGCTGGCGGCAAGATCCCCAGCTGCTGCCTGGAGCGCAGCTGAGCACTGCGTCCCCAGGGCTCTGCTAGCGTCAGCAAGGCAAGCCAGGCCCTTTCGCCCCGTGCTGCCAGGCTCGGTGTGCAGCAGCGCTGGTTCGCTGCCAAGGATGCGCAGCAAGGCATGCCTTTCGTGGCCCGGCTGGGACGGCCCTGAGCCCTGGCCCCAGCTCGGGCTGATGCAAAGGCCCTTTGCCTTGCAGGTGTGGAGAGGCCCTCTCCGAGCAAGAAGCCCACGGAGCAGCAGTCTGGCGTCCTGGCCTTCTGTGTCCCGCTGCTGCGGGAGGCTGCCTACGAGCTGTGGCCCGAGAGACAGCGGGTCGCCTTGCACGGCAAGTGTGCCGCCTTCCTGGAGCAGCACGCACACAAATGCAAGAGCTGCGGCCAAGGGGACTTTGTCGCCTTCCACCGCTTTGCCGTCACCGGCACCCAGGACGGAGGGAGCTGTCCGGGCCCTGCTGACCAGGGCGACTCAGGCAGCTGGGAGGCCTTGGTGCTCGCTGGAGAACAGATGAAGGATAGGACCCACGCCACTGAGGGTATGCTGTGCACCATGCTCTGCAGCCCGGGCCCTCCAGGAGGCCCGGGGTTTGTGCTGGGGGTCAGGTGGGAGCAGATCTGCTAGGGATGAGCCCAGGAGGTGAGGACGACCACTGCAGACTTTCCTCAGTGTGTCGGGACCCTTGCAAGGATCCTTGCAAGCGCGCTGGGAAAGGGAGAGCAGCTCTTACCCAGGGTACGCGAGGAGGTGTCTAACCCCCTGTTTTCTTTGCAGATTCTGCAGATGCTCCGCAGCAGCCGCAGGCTTTCACGGAGGAGGATTTTGGGTGAGCAGACAAGGTTTTGATTATTTTTGAAGCCAGTGAGCTCAGCCAGTGTCTCCAGAGGAGACAGATTTGGCTGCCGGTTGTGACTGTAGCTTAGGGAGGAGGCTTTCTGTGGGGTGGGGGCTGGGAGGAGATGGCCATGGAGATGAGAGAGTGCTTGAGGAAAGCCATGGGCTCAGAGTGATCGTCACACTGCGCTGGAGCAGCCCTTGCTTTCCAGTTCCTACAGAGTAGCGCTGCAAAATCTGCAGGGGAAAAGCCGCCCCAGGGACTCGGGTGGTTTGCCTGTGGGAGGTGACAGAAAGCCCAGCTTGTCTTTTTCTCCCTTCCTACAAAGCACCTGTATGAGTCACGCCTGCGCGTGGCCTCGTGCTCTGCTTTGAACAGAGGACTTCTGATGCTGACTCTGTGGGGAGAAAGACCAGTGTAGGTGATGTCCGTGTTTGCTTTGCTCTCTTCTTCCCCTGGCAACTGTCCTCTGGCTAGTGTGGCAGGGTGGTTCCTGGCAAAGCGTGAACAGACAACTGAGCTGCCCAGCAAGACCGACGGGAAGCGCAACGGCGCAAGCTCATGTGAATGCAAAGCCATCGTGGAATCGGTGCTTGTGCCTTTGGCTCGCCACTACATGGCAATGGGCGATGCTGCCAGAGCCTTTTACTACCTTCTGGAGTGTGCGGCTGCCTACCTGCACGTCTCCAACAGCTACATGGTGAGTTGCCCTGCTTGCCAGCACCCACTGAGCACGCAGTCCTCTCGCTCGCCTGGCTCTGGGCAGGACAACTTCCCCGTTGCAATAGGGCATGCCTTCGCAGGGCCTTGGAAGGGAAATGCTGGGGTCAGACCCTGACCTTTTCCTCCATTTTGCCTCTTCCGTGGCAAGAGACACAGGGCACTGAGCACGAGGGGCATTAGCAGGGAGGTGGTCTGAAGGATCACTGGTGCCTGTGCTCTGAGCCAGTGTGACTGTGTTTGAGCGAGCATCACCGGGGGAGAAACAGGCCCTCTTAAGACACATGCCAGAGGCAATGTGGGAGGACAAGGCTGGCCACGGGCTCTGCACCCACGCTCACCTGCTCTCTGTGTGCTTGCGCAAAGGCCCTCCTGAAGCTGGATGAAGCGGAGCTCCTGAGGGACTCAATAGAGAAGAAAGCGAATGTGATAGCCCGCTTTGAAGAGGCCACCTTCTTCAGCCTCAAAGGGGAGGTAAAGAGACGGGGAGGTCTGGAGGGATCTCCTGGGGGACGGAGCTGGATGCCTTCCCCAGATGCAGGGGATATCCCTGGCATCTCCAGCCACTGGCAGATTCCTGCCGTCTCTTGGGCAACTAGCCCGTATCGGGATGCATTCCTTTTCCTGTGCAGGTCTGCTGTCATATGGGACGTGTGAAGCTGGCAAAGAAAATGATCAGGGAGGCTTTAAGCCTGCTCAAAAGGCCGTTCCCCCGGACCTCCATTGGAGCCTTTGTCAAGTCTCAGGTGGAAAAGTTGCAGTGTGCCGCTTACATTGCCAGAAGAGCAACCTCCCTTCCGCAGGAGGCCCGGTAAGAAGCAGAGCTGAAACCCAGAGGAGGAAGAGCCATTTCCTACCTGGTCCCAGGTGTCCGGGCCCAGACCTGCCTAGACTTGAGGCCACACCTAACCTGATGCACAGGCCTTAGCAGGACCAAGGCATCAAGGAGCAATGTGGGGCTAGAACAGGGAACGACAGAGCCCCACGCTCCCTCCCCTCTGCGCAGTCAAGGGAACAAAGCACGCCTTTGGGTAAAAAGCAGCTTGCAGCCGGGCATGTGTCCGCTGGCACGTGTTGGCTGCGGCAGGGGAGTGGTGGTGGCTGGGAACAGGGAGCTGTGAACAGGGAATAGAGGCTGGAAAGGGGCAGGGGGTCTGGAGGCAGGACCAGGACATGGGGAAGGAGCAGGAGGTGGAGCTGAGGTGTGGGAATGAGGAAGCTCAGAGGGCGATCCCCCTTTTCCTGCCAGTTCCCGGCTTTGCTTGGCCCCCCTGGCGCTGTAGTGCCAAGACGCCCTCTTGAACTTCCCCCGGCAGCACTTCTTTGCTTGCCCCCTTCCGCTCCGGCAGCCCTCCCTCCATCAGCTCCCTTTCCTCCGAGGAGCTGTAACTGGCTTGTCCGCCGCCCTGCTTTCCCCCCACGCTGTCTGATTTAGCACTGCACAGCTCGTGCCTCTGGGCCCAGCAGTTTCTCTCTGTGGCAGGAGGAAGAGGCTAGCCTGGCTGCTGCGGCAGAGCTGCTGCCTTTCCTTACTGGAGCACCTCTTCAGCCTGGAGGGCACTTCCAGCAGACGGATGTTCTCCCGCCTGGCAGCACGCATGAAGGCCAACACGGACAGGGCAGCGGACTCCTGTCGGGCAGCAGACTCCCGCCACAGATAGACTGAAAACAGAAGGGTGTAAATGAAGTTATCTAATTAAACATCTCCTTTTTTATGACCTTTGTTGTCGGGCCTGGCTTTCTGAGGCACGGAAAGATACACTGTCTTATCCTTTCTGTTGAGGGCTGCTGTTGCTCCCCCAGTGACGGCTACAGCTCTCTCGCAGGCCCTGGTGCAGACTCATGATTGAAGGCGCTTCTGATTTTGGGTCACATGAAAACCAGAATCCCTCTAAAACCCTAGGCCTCTCTGTTGCTCTTGTTCCTCACCACCCACGTACCGTCAGCCACCCACTGCTGCTCCCAACCTTTCCCCAGCTAAAGGGGAGGAGAAGCCTGTTTAAAAAGCCAAGGGTGACCGGAAAAGGTCCAGACGCCGAGGGGACTTTGGCCAGGTATCTCCAAAGGTTTTGCCTTGTCTGAATGCATCAGGGGACTCGAAACAACACACCCTTCTGCCTAGCATTGCCCCTGAGTTAGCATCTGCAGCAAAAATCTACGAACAATGACGGTGTATAAGAAGCACCGCAGACACTGGGGAAAAATGTCGGGGGGGCAGCACACAGGTAGGTCATACAAATGTTGTAAATACTCTGATTTTTTTAAAGTAATCAAAATATGATCATATAGAAAGGTTAAATTTGATTAATAAATAAAATAATAAAATACAAATGCATAAGTTAGGATTGTTAAGTTAGAAACAATAACCATAGGAATTTCACCAGGAGGTCGCTGTTCTGTACTAAGGAACTAACAGTAACGAGATGGAACGATGAAGAATTGAATAGAAAAGTCTTGTTGGAGTCCTGTGACAGTGTGACCTGATATGCACCAGTGATGCTGCTTGGGAAATTCCTTCCCTTTCCCATCTTGATTCGAATATCAAGAATGCCGATCAATAGATAGTAATAGAAATATCCATTAATTATTTTAAGTATAGATATTGATAGAATAGTATAATCCAGAGAGTGATTAATGAAAATTAAATTATATATATTCTGTATGAAGGTAACTAGGTATGATTTATCTGTGATTTAATCACAGACTAACTGTTGAACAATGTAGCATTGTGCATAGGTAGAATTTGCTTGTCAAGAGAATGATACGTTGTAGGCCTGGTCAGTAAACCGGGGAAAACTTAAGAAGATTGCAAGAATGAAATTTTGCACCCAACCTGAGCATGCGCAAAGATTGGGTCCAACTAAAGGACACCATGAGGAAGACTATGGACAACCACTAGAGGACCTTAGATGACCACCTGTGTACCTGAAGGCGCATGCGTCATGAGCATTTACGTATATTAATGAGTTCTTGGAAATTGTATGAATATGTTAACTGTTTCTTGCAAATACAATGAATATGTATACTTTGATTGTATACAACTTTTGTAGCAGAGAAACTAAGCACGCACACTAGGTGGAGCGATCCCCTGTGCGTCCAGCGCTGCAATAAAGAAGTGCCTGCTCACCTACATACATTGTGTAGATGAGTTTTTATATTAGAGAGTTGTAACAGTTTTGGCGACCCAGATGGGACCTTGCGAGTGAGACTGGAAGGGATTTAGCGTGGATCAGACTCCAGCTGGCACTGAGGGATTCTCGGAGGTCGACCATCTTCCTCGACCCATAAAAGCTCCTCGCAACGTTCCCTGAAGAAATAAAAGGTAAGGCACTTCTTTTCCTTTTTTTTTTGGAACTTTTTGGATTCTGGAATTTTGGAATTGCTGTGTTGCATTTGCAGCATTTGAATAGCCGCCATGCCCGTAAGGCATGGCGAAAGCTTCGCAGGGTTGGGTCTCGGAGGTTACGCTTTTGTGTAGTGGAAGCCTAGGCGTCTGCCTGTAAGTCATAAGCGAAAGCTATTGCTGGGTTGGACTTAGTGTATTTGAGACAATTGTCTTTTGCATTAGTTTGGTATTTGATATTCTGTACCTATTTGGTATTGGTATTAGAATTCAAATATTTGCATTGGTTAAGGTATTACTTATATTTGTTACATAAAATATCTATATCAAAACCTATAATATTTGTATTTGTTTGGTATTACTTATATTTGTTATTTATCTATATAAATATATAGATCAACAATAAATATATATACATATTATATATATAATATATATAAATAATAAATATAGATATAAATCTAAATATATAAAAATAAATATATACGTATCTATATGTATATATACATATAGAATGGTGCTAACAAAATTGTTTAGGAGTAAGAATGCAGGGAATTTAACTATTGATGAGACGTCACCTTTGGAATGTTTGTTAGCACATTGGAATAAGCTCCATGATGATTTGAGTAGGAGTCAAATGATTGAATATTACAATCACTGGTGGCCTTTATATGTTTTAGAAGACCAGGAAAAATGGCCAATGAATGGGACTTTGAATTATAATACTATCTTGCAGTTAATGTTGTTTTGTAGAAGGGAAGGAAAATGGAAAGAAGTACCTTATGTGGATTTGTTCTTTTATTTAAGGCAGTGAACTGATTGGCAGAAGGAGTGTAAGTTGATAAGTCGAGATAATTTAGTGATGGCTTTAGCTGTTGAAAAGATATGTGAAAGTTCTGTTCTCTGTTGTTGATTGAATGGCATGGAAACAGGCAGCAGGAGTGTACAGACAAGATCCAGAAAGGGTAGCTAGAGTTGTGGAAACGATTATTAGGACTCAGGATCCCGATTGGAATGATTTGCAAGTGCTATTGGAAAACTTATTAGACAGCACTGAGAAACAGATGGTGTTAAAGATGGCAAAGGCACAGGCAGAGGCAGCAAGTGTAAGTGGTGTACTTACTGGAACTATAGAACAGAATTTCCCTTTGGGGAATTCCCAATGGGACCCGAATGTTGTGGATCACAGACAGAAATTGACTCGTTACCAAGGATGGGGACTGTATGGAGTTAATCATGCACTGCCAAAAGCTATGAATTGGTCAAAATTATATGAAGTAAAACAAGACAAAAACGAATCCCCCTCATTATTCCCGGAAAGGTTAAAAACTGCTGCCAGGAAATACACTGATCTGGACCCTGAAAAACCAGAAGAGGCTGTTCAATTGGCTTCTATCTTTATGGGGCAATCAGCCCCGGATATAAGAAAGAAACTTCAGAAATTGGAGGGGGAAGATTCAAGGGATCTGAATAAGCTGCTCAAAGTGGCATGGAGAGTGTATAATAATCGGGAGAAAGAGGAAGAACAGAAAAAGGAGAAAGAAAGGAAAGTTAAGGAAAATAGGCTGCTGGCTGTTTTAACAGGAAGGTTGATAAGAGGCAGAGGAAGGGGACACGCCAAGGGAAGAGGAGGTTTTAGGAATTTTGGGGAAAGAGGATTTAATAAGTCATTGGGGATGAATACTGCCGGGAAGAGGGACATTGGAAAAAAGATTGCCCCAGATCGAAAGCAAATCAGCAGGAGGCTGCCAGAATGATGACTTTGGATGAATGAAGGGGACCGGAGGGGAACCCAGCTGAGCCTCTGGTTACAATTAAGCTGGGAGACTCTGCAGTTGAATTTTTAGTACATACCGGGGCAACGTATTCTGTTTTGAACACCTGTAAAGGGAAATTGGGAAATAAAACTGCAAATGTAATTGGAGCGACCGGGAAACAAGAGGAAAGGCCATTCCTAAACCCCCTTAATCTGAAATTTGGAAATAAGGTAATCACACATAAATTTCTATATATGCCGGAATGTCCCATGCCCTTGTTGGGACGAGAGTTACTTTCTAAACTAAATGCACAAATAATTTTTGAAAAAGGGGACATTTATTTAAAAAATACCTGAATCACAGACAGGGGATATATTAATGATACCAGAAAAAGCAAAATGCAAGAAATACCACAAGAGGTAGATGAGGCTGTGATACTTATGGTCTGGAACACAGAAATACCTGGAAGATGGAAGGTAGCCCAGCCTGTAAAGGTTGAATTAAAGGGACATGCCAAACCAATAAGAATAAAACAATACCCCATAAAATCAGAAGCTAGACAAGGAATTAAGAAATTAATTGATAAATTTCTGGAATGTGGAATTTTGGAAGAATGTGAATCTGAATATAATACTCCAATCTTACCGGTTAGGAAGCCCTCAGGTGAACACAGATTAGTTCAGGATTTAAGGACAATAAATCAGATAGTAAAAGACCTTCATCCTGTAGTTGCGAATCCATATACCCTCTTGACAACTTTAAAGGAAAGTCGTCAGTGGTTTACAGTGCTTGATTTAAAAGATGCTTTCTTTTGCATACCTCTGGAAAAGGAAAGTAGGAAATTGTTTGCCTTTGAGTGGGAGAATCCATAAACAGGATGAAGAACACAATTGACATGGACAAGACTACCACAAGGATTTAAGAATAGCCCGACCATCTTCGGCAATCAACTGGCATTTCGAAAAATGCAGGTCCTCCTGCCAGAGATCATGGAGGTGCTCAAGGATGGCAAGACAGATATCAAGATGAAGGTCCTGGTGGTCTTCAGAAACATGATGGGTCACCTGAGCAGGAAGGAGGCCAGCCCCATCGCTGTGCAGCTGGCAGAGGAGCTCCCGCCCCTCTTTCATGAGGTAAGGCTGATGTGGGAGCCTGTGCCCCACAGAGGGGCACTGGGCAAGGACAGCTGCCCTTCAGCCCAGCCCTGCGGGCAGGGCCTTCTGCCCTCCTCGCCCCTGTGGGCGCTCGTGGGATGGCTTCTGGGCTTTGCAGCCCAGAACGGCTTCCCCTGGCAGGTTGATGCCTCCGGGCGACCTGAGGCCCCTGTGCTGGGGCCCAGCCTGGCCCCTGTGCCGGGGCCCAGCCTGGCCCCTGTGCCAAGCACCTGCAGGCCAAGAGCTGCTCTCAGAGCCCCGAGGGCTCCCCAGCTGGGCTGCCAGGCAGCACCGGAGATTCCCACAGCTTCTGTGTGCAGAGCCCGACCCCGGAGCATCTCCCCTCACATCTGCCATGCTCACGCCCTTGGCCTAATGCTCACAGTAAGCCGGGAGTGGCTCTTTCTCAAGTCCCCCTCTCCTTCTTCCTGTCAGGAGTCCAGCCAGACGAGAGAGCTCTCCATCAGCCTCTTCAGAGACGTGGTGGAGACTGTGGTGGGGAGTGACCAGAGAAGGATGAAGAAGAAAGCGCGAAGGGGCTTGCTCCCGCTCTTCTTTCACATGCATGACGGGGCCGACAGCGTGGCCAAGGTAGAGATTCCAAAGCTGGCTAGTGACACAGGGAAGGGCGTGCTGACCCCCTGGGCATCAGGGGCAAGAGCTGCTGGCAGTCGCACGCTGGGAGCGTGTGTCACCTCGGGGTCCAACTGCCCGAGTCACTGAGGACAGGGCAGAGCTCCCCTCCGTCCCTGCACCGGTCCCACCACTGCCTTCCTCATCCCCCAGTGCCTCTTGCTGCAGAGGTGGAAGGGGAGGGGGGGTCCCCTCCCAGCTACGCTCCCTCCATTCGGCCCTCCTCCAGCGCAGCCCTTAGGAAGGCTCCCTGCAGACCCGGCGCAAGCAGGGGCAGAGAAGCTGGCACGAATGCTTCCCGCACCTGCCCTACCTTGTCCAGCTGCAGCCCGTGGCCCCAGGCACGACTACGTGCAGCCCTACAGGCCTCCCTGCTGTCCCTGCAGGTGTTGGAGGCCAAGGCTTCGAGCCTCAATCCCTGTCCCCCAGGGCTGTGCCCAAGAGACCCCCAGGTGTTTAGGCCAGCGCACGTCCCAGCTCTCTGAGGTCAGGATCAGGCCTGGAGGAGGGGGACGCCAGGTCTCCTTCCCCAGGCTGCGGTGCCATCTCCCAGCTTCTGCTGCTCTGCAGGTCTCTGGGGAAGCCCTCATCGCCACTGCAGAGCTCCTCAAGTGGGAACAACTCAAGCACCTCACCCAGACAGGACAGACATGGAGGATTGGAGAGTGCTTGGTGAGGACAAATCCCAGGGCCTGGAGACCCTGGCCCATCCAGGCCTTGCAGTGGCAGGGAGTGTCCCAGCGCCCCTGGGACCCCTCTGCCTCTGGCTCTCTCTCAACTGCAGCCCCCCAGGGCTCCTAGCTGGGAGATGGGAACGGCCTGGGGGGGACGGGGAAAGGCAGGTGCTGGGAGGAGGGGCTGGTCCGGCCAACTGGGGAGGCTCTGTGACATGCCCATACCCTTGTGCTCTCTCCAGCTGGTGCAGGACAGGAGCAGGGCTGAAGAATACTTGAAGCAGAGCCTGCCATACCTGGAGGATGCTCAGGCCACCTTGCGAGAGGCAGCCCTCAGGTTCATCGGTGAGCCACAGCCCCCGGGGTCCCTCTTTTGGCAGCCTGGCCCCAGTCCCCGCCGCTGCACCGGCAGCAAGGAGCAGCCCTGGGGCTGCCCGAGCCCCGGCTGTCCCGTGCAGGGCCTTGGCCTCCTTCTCCCAGCCCTGCCCATGCAGGTGGGCTTGGTGGCCACCTTGCTCAGTCCCAACCCCTCGGCTACTGCTCTTCCCTGGGGTCGGCCCTGATGAGGGGGAGGAGGGCGCTGTGCTGCTGGGAGCATGCTGGGGAACGGGAGGTCTGGCGAAGCTCTGTGCCTAGGGCTTGCCGCGCGGCCCCTGAGGGACCAAAGCAGGGAGAAGCTGTCTGAGATCTGCAGCGGTGAGTAGGGGCACTGCGGTGTTGGCCGGGGCTGGTGGGGCAGGGGACAGAGCCTGGGCAAGGTGCTGCCATGCCTTGCCCTGCTCCAGGGCAACACTTCAGGGGCAGGGGAACATGTCAGGGCCATTTGGGGCATTCCTGGGCAGCAGCTCTCTCCTGGCCAGGGAAAGAGGTAGGTGGGGCTGGCATGGTCAGGAGGGGATGCCTGGGGCTCTCTGCAGACACAGGGGGTCATCTCGCCTCTGTTTCTCTCTGTCACAGCCCTTGGGACCTTGGAGAAAGACAGCGAACTCTCCATCTGTTCCCTGGCAGCTCAGACCATCCTCATCCTGAGCTCTCCAAGGATTCAGCCGAGATCAGGACGCACCCTGCGAGCACTGTGCTGCTGGTGCTGCTAAGCCAGGCAGAGGTGCAGCTCTTCTCAGGAAGATGGCTCATTTTTAATAAAGCTGGAACAACAAGCCGAAACCCACAGTGTCCTTCAGATGTGTATCTGACACACAGCAAGGAAAGGACACAAAAAGGGTTGTCCCAGCTCTGGCTACCCCACGATCCAAGCATCCCAGTGAGGCCCCAGCATCTGCCATTGTTGCATTGGGTTGTGGTTTAACCCCAGCTGGCAACTAAGCACCACACAGCCGCTCGCTCACTCCCCCCAGGTGGGAAGGGGGAGAGAATCGGAAGAGCAAAAGTGAGAAAACTCGTGGGCTGAGATAAAGACAGTTTAACGGGTAAAGCAAAAGCCGCGCACGCAAGCAAAGCAAAGCAAAGCAAGGAATTCATTCAGTCCTTCCCCTCGGCAGGCAGGTGTTCAGCCATCTGCAGGAAAGCAGGGCTCCATCACACGACACGGTTACTTGGGAAGACAAATGCCATCACTCCGAATGTCCCCCCTTTCCTTCTTCTCCCCCCCAGTTTTACATGCCGAGCATGATGGCATATGGTATGGAATATCCCTTTGGTCAGCTGGGGTCAGTTGTCCTGGCTGTGTCCCCTCCCAACTGCTTGTGCACCCCCAGCTCACTCGCTGGTGGGGCGGTGTGAGAAGCAGAAAAGGCCTTGACTCTGTTTATGCCCTGCTCAGCAGTAACTAAAAGATCCCTGCTTTATCAACACTGTTTTCAGCACAAATCCAAAACACAGCCCCATACTAGCTGCTATGAAGAAAATTAACTCTACCCCAGCCAAAACCAGCACACATTGCCACTTCCCCGCCCCATGAAGGACTCAGGAGGGTTTCCAAGCAGAGTACAGAGGTGCTAAGGGGGCTAGAGGGCAACTGCAGGGTTCCTGGAGGGACTAGAGGACAAACAGAGTGCCTCGGTCACCATGATTGCCTCAGAAGGGCTCCTTGGGGGACGAGAGGGGTCTTAAGATGGCTAGATGAGCAGCAGAAGGCTCCGGGGCATAACAAACACCGATGGAGGAATGCTGAGGGGACTAAAGTGGTGTCCTTCACCTGTGTAGTGCCCAGCACACCCTGGCCCCAGGCTTGTTTGACAAGTTTACCCCTCGGTGAGCCTTTCCCCAGAAGAAGCCGCCTTTGTTCCCCCCTGGGGAAGTCTTTTCTTAAGGGAGGCAGAGGGCAAAGAGGAAAATGGCAGCCCCCGAAGGAATCGGGATTGCCCGGAGAGCTGCCTGATGCCCGCGCTTTCCAGCAGCCCAGACGATCTGGCTAGTTTGGTCAAGACGGAGTTTCAGCTCCCGCCGCCTCCTTCTATTCAAAACGCTGTGTTTCTCCCGAGTCTTTCGATTCTTGGGTTTGACTGGCTGGAGTAGGCCTAGCGCTTGTTTAGGAAGGGAGCTGCTGTGCTGCTGCCTCCGTGGGGCAGGAGCTCCTCGGGCTGGCCTGGACCCCCACCGCCGTGCTCGCGGGCGGGCGCCCGCTGGTGCCCCAGACCCTCCCCTGCAGCCCAGCCAGAGCCCGCTGGAACCGGCTGGGACTGGCCTTGTCTGGCCCGGGCCAGCCCAGGCCTCTCCTCCCAGAGGCCGCCCCTGCAGCGCTGCTGCTGCCAGCACCTCGCCACGCAGGTCGTGGTGAGGGTGAGGGGGTCGAGCACGCGCAGAGCCCCAGTGTTGGTGGGGCTGTGGAGGGGCTGCCAAGGGACAGATCCCTCACCTACCCCCTCACCATCGATGGAGCCCAGGCCCAAATCAACCAACCACCTCCGAGGCTCCCACACAGAAGTGGCCAAGAGTGAAAGCTGTCGGTGGCCCTCACCTTCCCTTGGCGGCCCCTTCACAGCCCCACCAACACCAGGGCTCTGCGCTCGCTCTCGCTCCAAACACTCACCCTAACCCAAGCCCCCATCCTCAACCTGCTGCTCTCCAGAGTGTCCCAGGGCCTTGGGTGGGCTTTGCCGCAGCCTGGACGCGCTGTTTGGGCACCCTGGGGCAGATGTGGGAGACTTTGGGGGCATTTAGGGATTATTTTAGGGTGCTATAGCAGGGTCCCCAGTGAAACCAGAGATCAGGAGTGGGATCCAGGCATCCCGAAGGACCCTAAACCACCACTTTCTGGCCCATTCCAGGGCCAGTCCCAGCAGGTCTTGGGACAGGGGATGGTGGGGACCCGACTGTGACACAATCAGGTCACAGTGGGACAACGCAGCATCGTGGTAACCTGCACCTCCCCATGAGGCCTCGGGTTCCCTGAGGCCACTTCAGGGCTCCCTCTCTCCCTTGCAGCTGCCGAGGAAAAGATGAACAAAAAAGACTGGTTTTTCCCCCCGATACCAACCGGAAGCACCTTGGGGTGCCTCCAGTCCCCCCTTTGTCCCCATGTCCCCTCGGGACCTCCCTGTTGCCCTCCGCTGTGTCCCAGAGCCCCACGCTCAGACACCCCTAGACTGCATGCCCCCAGGACTTCCCTTTCCTTTCTGCGCACTGCAGAGCCCTCCCTGTCGATGACATTAAACGGGTAAGACTCCCTCCAGCTTAACAGATATCACAGGGTTTTGTCACCTCAAATCTTCTCTTCCTCCCACTTAACAGGAAGAGCTTGTGCAGGAAAGAGGAAAAAGAAAATGAGACTTCTTCCTCTGAGTTTGCCCTTTTAGGACTTGGAAGCTCCCAGAAATGGAGGTTCCTGTCTCACTGGCTTTCTTCTCGGTCTGGTTTGTGACCATGATGGAGAACACTCTCTTACAATTACAGCCTTTCCCCCATTCAGAAAATCTCTTTCCGCACCGGGAAGGAAAAAGGTCTTTACGCTGGCTTCTCTCATCCCATTGTCGTTTGGTGTTAAAATTGTGGAGAGGACTTTATGTATTGCTTCCCGGATGCTATCGAAATAGGAAACCTCAGTACAATTGCCTCTGTTTTCTTCTCTGTCCTAACACCTTCAATTGTTCCCAATGTTTGTGTCGTCTTGGGTTTTATTTTAGCTTTGCCTGTCGCATATTATTCCGGGAACTGAAATGGTCCTTGACCTGTGTGGTGGGCTGGCCCCAGCCAGCAGCTAAGCCCCCAGCCAGCCGCTCGCTCACTCCTCTGTCATGGGGGTGGGCGAGACAATCAGGCGGGCAAAAAGGGAGGTAAACACGTGGGTCAAGATAAAGGCAGTTTAAGAAGTGAAGTGAAGCAAAGCCATGCATGCAAGCAAAGCCAAGCGAGGAGCTCATTCACCACTTGCCCTGGCAGGAGGGTGTCCAGCTGCTTGCTCGAAGCAGGGCTCCATCAGGCGTAGCCCTGGCTCAGGGAGACAAACCCCGTCACCCCAGAGGTTCCCTCTTCCTCCTGTGGGACAGCCGAGCGGCTCCTGCTGAGCATGACATCGCGCGGTGTGGGCTATGCCTCTGGTCAGCATGGGTCAGCTGTCTCGGCCGAGTCCTCTCCCGACTTCTTGCCCTCCTCAGCCCACTCGCTGGGGGCAGTGAGGGAAGAAGAAAAGGCCTCGAGGCTGTGCAAGCCCCACTAAGCCACTGCCACTGCCAAACATGGCCCGTGTCATCAAGCTGGGCGAGTATTGCCTTAAATGTTATGTCCTGTCCCGTGCGCACCGCGATGAGGTGGGGTTAGCATTGCCCTATATGGCATGTCCAGGATGTGCACGTAGAGGTGACAGCGGGGCCCTTTGTGACCTCCCTTTGTGACACCCCACTGCGCTGCATGTGGTCGGCACGGCTGCGGCCCCCAGCCCGCAGTGTCCGGCAGGACAGTGACGGGACAGGGCAGGAGCACAGAGCTGTCGAGGAGCCCGCGAGCACTGCCCGCGTCTCTACCCGACGCCCCCGGCAGCCGCGCGGCACCAAGGCCCTTTGCCGAAGCTTCCCCCTTCCCTGCCCCTACCCCTTTCCTCCGTCCCGCAGGATGGCACAGAGTGCCCCCAGCTGCCCCACGCTGGCCTGGCAGGAGAACGGGGCTCCCCAGGAGAGCAGCTCTCCACCGGAGCCCCAGGTGCTCTGCACAGTCCTGCCACTGCAGATTGGTGAGTGAGGGACCCTGGGGGTCTGGGCAGGGCTGGGGCCAGCGAGCACACCCTGCTCGACGCCCGCGGGTGGGGGGCACGACACTGCCTGAATGACAGGGCTGCTCAGGGCTGGCAGGGGACCCAGCTCCTGCTCCAGGGCACAGGCAGCGAGAGGCAGCTGGGCTGGCAGGAGGCAGCAATGCTGTGGGACGGGGACCTTTCCTGCCCGTCTGCAAGCGAGTTCCTCAGCTGGGGGCACTGGGGGCTTTCCCCGCCACACTGTGCTCCAGCATCGCAGCCTGCCTGCCGGGCACCCTCCAGCCCTGACATGCATGGGAAGCCTGTGCCAGGGGAGCGGGCACGGGCCGGACGGAAGGCAGAGCTCCTTCCTCTGCTCTTTCCTGCCACCAGACCCTCTCTACAGCCCTCCCTGCTCTCCTCCTTTATTAGATGCCAGCTGGTTACCTGTGTATGAAGAGGAAGACGAAAGCGTGGACTTCATCCTGGCCTTTCTCAGCAGCCCAGAAAAGGTAACCGCGGACATTTCGAACGCGGCTGTGCCGGCGGCTGCTGACAGGGGCTCTGCTGCCTGCTGCCAGGCTGCTGGCAGTGTGCTGCCTGGGCAGAGCTGCTTCTCCCAGCTGTCCCGCACGGCACTGCACCCCCAGTGCTCGGGTCCCACTGGCCGTGTGTGTCCCCCCTCTCACGCTCCCTGTTTGTCCCTCTGTCACCCGGCTGCCAGGAGGAGAGCCAGAAGATTAAGTTCCTTAAGTGCATCTGCAACCTGTGCAGAACCGCCAGGCACCAGGGCTTGTCCCAGGGCCTAGATGACTTCTGCCACAGATATGAGCTGGCAGAGAATATCCAGGTGAGGGGACGCCCCGCAGCTCTGCGGAAGGGGGCAAGGCCCCCCGGCGCAGGCACCCTCTGAGGACAGCGCTTGGGCTGGGCGAGGGTGTGGTGGCACTGGCTGCTGGCAGCTGCCAGGTCCCATCCCGGCTGTGCTCTGCAGGTGCTGCTGGAAGAGGAGCCCAGGGACCAACTCTGCACGGCGGTGCGGCAGAAAGCCATGCTTGCCATCGCCGAATTGAGGTACCTGCCCATCCCTTCTGGGGACGCCTTCCCCAGAGGTCCGTGTCCACCTGCCCGAGGCCTCGAGGCACTGCTCCCTGGGGTGCTGGGGTGACACTGCGACACCCAGGACGGGACGCTGTGTTGTTGTGGTGACACTGGGACATGCAGGAGGGGACCCTGGGATGTCAGAGTGACAGCGTGAAATGCAGGAGGGAACATTGGGGTGCTGAGGTGACAGCAGGACCCCCAGGAGGCGACATTAGGTTGTTGGGGTGACACTGGGACACCCAGGAGGTGACACTAGGGTGACACTGGGACACGCAGGGGGGGACCCTGGGATGCCAGAGTGACAGCGTGACACCCAAGAGGGAACATTAGGGTGCTGTGGTGACAGCAGGATTACCAGGATGAGATGCTGGGGTATTGGGGTGACACTGGGACACCCAGGAGGGGACATTGGGGTGCCGGGGTGACAGCAGGACACCCAGAAGGGGATGCTGGGCTGTCGCAGTGACACTGGGTCACACAGAAGGGTACAATGGGGTGCTGGGGTGACAGCAGGTCACATAGGAGGGGACCCTGGTGTGTTTGGATGAGAGTGGGACAGCCAGGAGGGGACATTGGGGAGCTGGGGTGACACTGGGACACCCAGGAGGGGACGCTGGGGTGTTGGGGTGACACTGGGACACCCAGGAGGGCACGCTGGGGTGTCAGAGTGACAGCGTGAAACATAGGAGGGGACATTCGCGTGCTGGGTTGACAGCACATTGGGCTGTTGGAGTGACACTGGGACACCCAGGAAGCAACACTGGGGTGCTGTGGCAACAGCAGGACACCCAGGAGGGGACATTGGTGTGTTGGAGTGACAGCAGGACACTCAGGAGGGGACGCTGGGGTGTTGTGGTGATGCTGGGACACCCAGGAGAGGGCGCTGGGCTGTCAGGGTGACAGTGTGACAGGCAGGAAGGAACATTGGGGTGCTGGGGTGACAGCTGGACACCCTGGAGGGGACCCTGGTGTGTTGGGGTGACACTGGGACACCCAGGAGGGAACATGGGCGTGCTGGTGTGACACTGGGACACGCAGGATGGGACGCTGTGATGTTGTGGTGACACTGGGACACCAGTGTCCGACTGGCCCCTCTCCCTCTTTGCAGCTCAGTGGAGACGGCGCTGGAGGGCAAAGAGAAAAGCCTCCTACAAGCCTGCTTCTCGAGTGTCTTCTTGCTTCCTCCAAAAGAGGAAATGCAGGGCCTAGACCCTCTACTCTACCTTCAGGTAAGCGCTGGGTGAGCTACAGGAGCCCCCACTCCCTCTGGGCTGCTCCCTGGCCACCCCGTGTCTCGCTAGGAGCAGAGATCCAAGGCAGGGCAGGGTCTTGGCTTTGCTTTCCCACCCTCACCCCTTTGTGCTCTTCCCACGGCCCTGGCCATGTCTAGTGCCGCAGGCTGCCCTGCCCGCAGCAGATTGGCTGCCCCTGGCTCTCTCCCAGGCACGGCGAGGCAGTGCGGGAGTCCTCCCTCGGCGCTGGGAGTTCAGATCAGTCTCCTGGGCGTGGGAGGGACAGCAGAATCACTGCCACAACACTTTGTCTTCCTTGCAGACCGTGAACGCCATGGACACCATGCTGGAGAAGGTGGTGCTCAGCTTTCATGCCTCCAGAGTCAGCGAGGAGCTGCAGATTATCTTGCAGGTCTGACATGTGCCAAGAGTGGGGCTGTTCCTCGCCCTGGAGGGAAGGGGTTGCCCACTCTTGAGTGGATGGTCCCCAGGGCAGTGCCATGCAGAGGCAGCACACTGCAGGGAGGCTGCCCACCTCCCTCGGGTAACCAAGGGCTGCCCGCCAGGCTCTTCTGCAGCACAGTGGCTGCAGAGGGTGGCATCTGCCCACCTGCCTGGCCATAGGGCTGGCCTGGGACTTTTGTCCCAAGCCTGCGAGGGACCCTAGGGGCAGGAACCCCACTACAGGCTTGGCTCGAGATCAGAGGAAGCCTCGATGGACTCTGCGAGTCCAGCCCAGGAGCTGAGCAGCGCTGCTTCTGCTGGAGCGCGTCTCTACTCCCAGGGCACACCAGCAGCTTCTCTCTCCCCAGATGCTGCTCAACTTCACCAACTCTGAGAGAGTAGCTGTGCAGGAGAGAGCCCTGGGGAGGATTAGGGTGCTGAGCCATATGCTGGCCAGCCATTACACACTGGAGGTAAGGAGCCAGGCCCCCTCCAGCCAGGCCACCTCCCCCTCCCTGCACACCAGAGCACCCTGCAGCTCTTCCCCGCGTGGGGCTGCTGCCCAGCTAGCTGATTTGGGAGTCAGGGCCCGCAAGGCCCTGCAAAGCCCTGACTCACCAGGGATCCAGCCCTGGACACCCTCTTGGGTTCAGGGCTTTGGCCCCGGCTGCATGCCCTCAACCCTTCTGCTCTTCTGCCTCCCTCGCCCAGGCCTGGCTCCGCTTCGGAATAGACACCTACGGCCCTGTCTGCTATGGAGACCTCCACATCCCAGTCCTGGGACAGCTGCTGGGACGGCTCCTCCTTTTCCGATCTTCCAAGGACCTGACAATGTGTCCAGCTTTGGATGCTCTTTATTGCCTGTATGAATTCATCCGTAAGCAAAGAAGTAAGAGAAGTTGTGGTGGGCTTCATCCCTCTGCACACAGATAGCTCCTGAGAGGTCTGCTTCTCTGCCTGACCTCCTTTGCCACTCACAGCTGGTTCCTGTAGCATCCCAGCTGCCATTTTGATGCAGAAGCTGAGTGCTCTCCTGAAGTCCAGGATCTGTTCTCTGCGCTCTCCTTCCTCCTGCCTTTCATGTCCCCACAGCCAAAGCTGCCATTGATTACCACGTCCCAAAGCCACGGCTTCCCTGTTAGTGAAGCGCAGATCCATCTGTGTATCACCCCGGCTGGTCCCTCCAGTGCTTGTAGCCAGAAGCTATTCCTGACGCCCTCCAGAAATCTCCTTGACCGCTCGTGTCCTGCCATCTTGCAAGCACATCTCAGGGCGGTTTGGTAAGCTTGCTGGCAAAGCTGCTGCATCTGATTGACTCTTCTGTGTTTCCCTGGCTGTTCAGGCAGGTCGATGCTAAAGGACAAAGCACAACGGCTCCGCTGGATACCTAAGACCACCTCCTTTCTGCTTTTGCCCACCACCACAGACTTTGCCATGGTAATGAGCTCCCCCCTTGCTAGGACTCTTGTCCGTGGCATCAGCAGGGCACTTGTGTGAGCAAAGGCAGGCAGAATCAGCGGGGCTGGTGTGGCCTCACGGTCCCTGGTGAGAGGGTTCCCGCTGTCCCCAAACAGGGACAATGCGGGGGCTGCACTCCACCGTCCCAGCAGCAGCTCCAGCCCTCCCGGCCACCAGCAAGCCCTGCTTCTCTGTAGGGCCAGCACACCGTGCCCATGAGCACACCCAACCCTCCTCCTTCACCCTGGGGGCCCTCTCTTCTCATCCTCCCCCTGCAGGGACTGCCAGCAGCACTGCCCTGCCGGTCCCTGCTGCCAGCTTTCCTGCGGGCACTGCCACCAGCACTGCCGGGCACCTCTGGCCAGGGCTGCTGGCGCTGCCCAGGGAAGCAGCACCATCAGGGCACTCGGTGTGACATGGCTTCGCTCCCTGCCTTCCTCCCACAGGCCTTTGCAAAATACCTCCAGCCTTCTGAGAGGACAGACATCGTCCTTGTGGCCATCGAGGCGATGAGAGACTCCAGCGTCTTTGACAAGCAGGCGGCAAGAAACTTGCTGGATGTGGTCATGAGAAACCCTGACTTCTGGCTGGCGGATGTAAGTGGCCTGTGGCTGGACTGCCCTGCCCTTCAGCCCTGTCAGGCCTTGTTCTCCCTCCCTCTCCATCCCTCCTTCCCAAACCCAGGGGTCTTGGGCACCTGAAGCCACCTCAAGGCAGCAGAGAGGGATGGGAAGGGCAGCTGAGGAAATGGCTGCACTCCAGTGGCAGCACCATCCTCACCCGCATCCCCTCCAGGTGCCAAAGATCATGAGCTGCACCCAGGAAAACCTGGCATGCATCAACATGGAGTCAGCCCGGCAGAGCGTGGGGTCACTGCTTCTCCAGCTGACCAACCAGGACACCACCAAAGTGGTCACGACGCTGTTGAAGATCGCTCCACCAGGAGACAGGTACTGGCCCTGACAGCCTTGAGGGCTTGCTCCCTGTGGGGAGAGGGGCCCGGAGACTCTCTGCCTGCCAGGCCCAAGGAATACTGCTGGACACCCCCGAGGAGCAGGGCCTCCATCCCACCAGGCTCTCCAGCACTGGTGGGTCGGCTGGGCCCGCAGCAGCCAAAGCTGGCCAAGGCAGCCCAGAGTCCCGCCACCCACCACGCTGCTCCCAGCCCCACGGGGAAGACCACCTCAGCCCTCTCCTGCTGCCCAGGGCATCCCAACCGAGGGGCAGGGTCTGCGTCCTGCGGGGCTGCCCCAGGCCACGCTGCTGGGGCCGAGGCAGCCCTGCTGACAGAGCGCTCTGGCTTGCAGCACTGACATGGCCATGTGGGAGGTGATGCTTTCCATCCCCCAGACTTTGGAGAAGATCTTAAAGGAGCTCCTCAGCAAACTCCAGGACCTGACGTTACCCAGCCTGCTCGCCTTGGCTGCAGAGGACGCCTGCGTCCTTCCCTTGGCTGTGAGTTACTGGAGAAGGCCCTGATCACCTCCAGCGAGCCTGCAGGCTCGGCCTGTATCTCACTGCTCTGTTTGTTTCAGCTGACGGCCTCCAGTGGGTTTCAGTCAGAGGATTTGGCTGACCCGTCCCACATCCAGAGCCATCAGAGGCATGCAAGCCTGGTGACGCTCTCCCTGCTGCTTGAAGGCCTTATCACGCTGTCGGAGAGACCCGACCTGGTGAGCAGGGTGTCCTCAAGGGGAGCCACGTGGGCAGCTGGGGGCTGGGGCAGTGGGTAAGGTGGTGGCCTGGCCTTGGCTGGGAGTCAGGCAGTGGGGTGAGTGCTCCAAACGCCCTCCCTGCCACGGTGGGGCCTGGTCTGCCTGGGGAGCTTTCCAGGCATGGACCGTTTCACAAGAAGGAAACTCTGTCTTTCATACAGGCAAGAAAAATGCAGGCCCTCCTGCCAGAGATCATGGAGGTGCTCAAGGATGGCAACACAGATATCAAGATGAAGGTCCTGGTGGTCTTCAGAAACATGATGGGTCACCTGAGCAGGAAGGAGGCCAGCCCCATCGCTGTGCAGCTGGCAGAGGAGCTCCCGCCCCTCTTTCATGAGGTAAGGCTGATGTGGGAGCCTGTGCCCCACAGAGGGGCACTGGGCAAGGACAGCTGCCCTTCAGCCCAGCCCTGCGGGCAGGGCCTTCTGCCCTCCTCGCCCCTGTGGGCGCTCGTGGGATGGCTTCTGGGCTTTGCAGCCCAGAACGGCTTCCCCTGGCAGGTTGATGCCTCCGGGCGACCTGAGGCCCCTGTGCTGGGGCCCAGCCTGGCCCCTGTGCCAAGCACCTGCAGGCCAAGAGCTGCTCTCAGAGCCCCGAGGGCTCCCCAGCTGGGCTGCCAGGCAGCACCGGAGATTCCCACAGCTTCTGTGTGCAGAGCCCGACCCCGGAGCATCTCCCCTCACATCTGCCATGCTCACGCCCTTGGCCTAATGCTCACAGTAAGCCGGGAGTGGCTCTTTCTCAAGTCCCCCTCTCCTTCTTCCTGTCAGGAGTCCAGCCAGACGAGAGAGCTCTCCATCAGCCTCTTCAGAGACGTGGTGGAGACTGTGGTGGGGAGCGACCAGAGAAGGATGAAGAAGAAAGCGCGAAGGGGCTTGCTCCCGCTCTTCTTTCACATGCATGATGGGGCCGACAGCGTGGCCAAGGTAGAGATTCCAAAGCTGGCTAGTGACACAGGGAAGGGCGTGCTGACCCCCTGGGCATCAGGGGCAAGAGCTGCTGGCAGTCGCACGCTGGGAGCGTGTGTCACCTCGGGGTCCAACTGCCCGAGTCACTGAGG
The DNA here is from genome assembly GCF_030936135.1 of Gavia stellata. Lineage (NCBI taxonomy): Eukaryota > Metazoa > Chordata > Aves > Gaviiformes > Gaviidae > Gavia > Gavia stellata. The sequence goes on along the minus strand of NW_026776622.1, from coordinate 98,239 downwards.
ACAGGGCAGAGCTCCCCTCCGTCCCTGCACCGGTCCCACCACTGCCTTCCTCGTCCCCCAGTGCCTCTTGCTGCAGAGGTGGAAGGGGAGGGGGGGTCCCCTCCCAGCTACGCTCCCTCCATTCGGCCCTCCTCCAGCGCAGCCCTTAGGAAGGCTCCCTGCAGACCCGGCGCAAGCAGGGGCAGAGAAGCTGGCACGAATGCTTCCCGCACCTGCCCTACCTTGTCCAGCTGCAGCCCGTGGCCCCAGGCACGACTACGTGCAGCCCTACAGGCCTCCCTGCTGTCCCTGCAGGTGTTGGAGGCCAAGGCTTCGAGCCTCAATCCCTGTCCCCCAGGGCTGTCCCCAAGAGACCCCCAGGTGTTTAGGCCAGCGCACGTCCCAGCTCTCTGAGGTCAGGATCACGCCTGGAGGAGGGGGACGCCAGGTCTCCTTCCCCAGGCTGCGGTGCCATCTCCCAGCTTCTGCTGCTCTGCAGGTCTCTGGGGAAGCCCTCATCGCCACTGCAGAGCTCCTCAAGTGGGAACAACTCAAGCACCTCACCCAGACAGGACAGACATGGAGGATTGGAGAGTGCTTGGTGAGGACAAATCCCAGGGCCTGGAGACCCTGGCCCATCCAGGCCTTGCAGTGGCAGGGAGTGTCCCAGCGCCCCTGGGACCCCTCTGCCTCTGGCTCTCTCTCAACTGCAGCCCCCCAGGGCTCCTGGCTGGGAGATGGGAACGGCCTGGGGGGGACGGGGAAAGGCAGGTGCTGGGAGGAGGGGCTGGTCCGGCCAACTGGGCAGGCTCTGTGACATGCCCATACCCTTGTGCTCTCTCCAGCTGGTGCAGGACAGGAGCAGGGCTGAAGAATACTTGAAGCAGAGCCTGCCATACCTGGAGGATGCTCAGGCCACCTTGCGAGAGGCAGCCCTCAGGTTCATTGGTGAGCCACAGCCCCCGGGGTCCCTCTTTTGGCAGCCTGGCCCCAGTCCCCGCCGCTGCACCGGCAGCAAGGAGCAGCCCTGGGGCTGCCCCATGCAGGGCCTTGGCCTCCTTCTCCCAGCCCTGCCCATGCAGGTGGGCTTGGTGGCCACCTTGCTCAGTCCCAACCCCTCGGCTACTGCTCTTCCCTGGGGTCGGCCCTGATGAGGGGGAGGAGGGCGCTGTGCTGCTGGGAGCATGCTGGGGAGCGGGAGGTCTGACGAAGCTCTGTGCCTAGGGCTTGCCGCGCGGCCCCTGAGGGACCAAAGCAGGGAGAAGCTGTCTGAGATCTTCAGCGGTGAGTAGGGGCACTGCGGTGTTGGCCGGGGCTGGTGGGGCAGGGGACAGAGCCTGGGCAAGGTGCTGCCATGCCTTGCCCTGCTCCAGGGCAACACTTCAGGGGCAGGGGAACATGTCAGGGGCATTTGGGGCATTCCTGGGCAGCAGCTCTCTCCTGGCCAGGGAAAGAGGTAGGTGGGGCTGGCATGGTCAGGAGGGGATGCCTGGGGCTCTCTGCAGACACAGGGGGTCATCTCGCCTCTGTTTCTCTCTGTCACAGCCCTTGGGACCTTGGAGAAAGACAGCGAACTCTCCATCCGTTCCCTGGCAGCTCAGACCATCCTCATCCTGAGCCCTCCAACGATGCAGCTGAGATCAAGATGCACCCTGCGAGCACTGTGCTGCTGGTGCTGCTAAGCCAGGCAGAGGTGCAGCTCTTCTCAGGAAAATGGCTCATGTTTAATAAAGCCTAAACCCACGGTGTCCTTCAGATGTGTATCTGACACACAGCGAGGAAAGGGCACAAAAAGGGTTGTTCCAGCTCTGGCCACCCCATGGTCTCTGGGCTTCCCAGCGAGGCCCCAGCATCTGCCACTGTTGCATTGCCACTTCCCCGCCCCATGAAGGACTCAGGAGGGTTTCCAAGCAGAGTACAGAGGTGCTAAGGGGGCTAGAGGGCAACTGCAGGGTTCCTGGAGGGACTAGAGGACAAAGAGAGTGCCTCGGTCACCATGATTGCCGCAGAAGGGCTCCTTGGGGGACGAGAGGGGTCTTAAGATGGCTAGATGAGCAGCAGAAGGCTCCGGGGCATAACAAACACCGATGGAGGAATGCTGAGGGGACTAAAGTGGTATTGTAGAGTCTAGGGGGCCCGGCCCCCAGTCTAGTGGGGTTTCTTAGGGTGCTAGAGGTCCCGCAGAGGTGTCTGGGGTGTAATGAAGGCCTCTGGGTGGTCCTGGGTGGACTAGAGCATTCCTAAGACAGCTACAGGGCAAATGGTGGAGCCCTGTGGTTGGTGTGTGCCCCAGAGCCCACCACTGGGCCCCCGTAAAGGCCAACGGTGGGCTTTTGTGCACAGTGAGGGCCGAGGAACGGTTCCTGAGGCTCAAAGGGAGGGTGCAAGGAGGCTGACAGAGGGGTGCTGCGGGGACTGGGAGGCAAACCGAGGCCTCTAGAGAAGACCAAAAGGCACATTGGGGTGCTGAGAGGTTCTGAGGGGGCAACCGGGTGAGGCTGAGGCAAATCCAGGACAACAGAGGGGTTCAGAGAGGGCTAGTGGATATGAGGAGGGCCCTAGGCCTGAGGGGACTGGAAGGGAAAATGAACAAGCCTTGAGGGGATCCGATGGCAAAAAGAGAATCACCCCCATCTTCAATTTCCAAGACAGCTAGTCCTTATCCACCTCTTTCCCATCCTGCCCCCAGGTCTCCCCATTTGCCCTCAACCAGGCGGCCCAGACACCCACACCCAGCCAGCCCGGGCAGAGCTGAGCATGGTCACGCTGGGCAGTGGCTCCATGGCACCTCTCGGGCTGTCAGAGATGGGGTAGAGAGGGGCTGTTCCAGGGTCCCTTGGGCTGTTTGGGGGTTCCTTGGACTGCCTCTGTGGAACAGACACGCTGAGGCAACAGCACCAGGACTACAGCTCCTGGCACATCCTGTGGACCAACATGGCCACACAGCAGGGCTGTACCAGGAGATGACAGCTCCCTGCAGGCCCTTCAGGCCAACATGCCTCCAATGTGCTCTGCCTGCGGCGGGTGGCAGCGGCAGCAGAGAGCTCCGCGCCACAGCGCCTGTCGGACAGCGCCCGCCATTTCCCGTCCCCCCCTCCACACCCTGCTGCCCTGACAAGCCCAGAAGCTGCACTGGTGGCACCGGCCTCCTCACGGGGGAAGATGGCAGTCCTGAAGCACAGAGCGAGGGACGGGCTGTTGTCTGTTGTGGAGAGCGGCGTTCTTCCACCACAAAAGCGGCCCAGGTACAGCAGGCCCTGAGGGGCAGGCCCTGGTCTCCTGCAGAAGAGCGAGGTTCCTCCAGGCTTCAGACACGTTCACCAGGAGAGGCCAATGCTCCGAAAGACAACAGGGAGGGGAGGCAGCAGGAATGAGGGCCGGTGAGAAGGAGCATGGCCTTCACTGTGTCCTCCCCCGTCAGCTACTGCTCCGCCATCTCCCCCCCTCCCACGTAAGGTTGTCCTTTGCAGCACTGGTTATGACATTCTTTTGGGGCAATTCCCCCATTTTTTCCCGTCATAATCTTTCTGAAGGAGTGATTGCTTCACAAGCAGCTTTCTGCTGCTTTCCACATTTTTATGCTTCTGTTACAGAGACATCAGGAGTTAAGAGGTCTTCTCCAATAACCTCAACCTCTTAAAATAACCTGGAGAAACACACCAAACCCCCACTCCATTTCTAAGGCAGAAATACTGACATCCAGGTTGTCCCTGCTATTGCGTGCAGGCAAGGATGATGCTAGCACGGCTCGCACTGCTTTGACACTCTTCCCATAACGGTAAGATGGACAACCTGCGAACAAGACAGAACAGCAGTTACAGAATGGACTAACATGCCGTCTCTGCCTGTGGTCCAAGGGCCAACAAAAGAGGTAGGCTAGGCTGCTATGATACCCATGTTAGGTACATACACGCTATGAAGTGTCAGAATACAGCATTTGCAGCTACAGTCCCCGAACCCCACCTGATGCTGCTCAGCAATGCGGCATTTTCATATTTAACAAGTAGGAACCAAATCAAAAGGCATGACAGAAATTGCTACTGGCAGAAAATGGCAGGATATTACCAATAAACAGATTTAATGTACAGGTGGGTTGAGCCACTCATGATACTCATAGCAATCAGGCTGCAGTAATTAGGAAAACCATGTTCAAATTCCAGCATTGACTTTTGTGTCTGGCCAAAGATGAATGAATTTGCTCTCTGGAAGAGGTGGGGATTACAAGAGCATTTCAAATCAGTGACCATAGGCAGGTTCAGGTGGTTGTACCTTAGGAGTGCCAGTGATGAGTCGGCGTCCCTGGAAGGCAAACAGAAGCCAGAGAAAAATCCTGGAAAGCACAGGCACCGTCACCATCATCTACATATCAAGAAGCACCCATTTGCACAGTTGCACATACAGCTTTTTTTTTTTTTTTTTTTAAAGAAAACTAACATGAGTGTAGCTGCATAGGCTTACCTCACTGTCACAAATATACCTGATAACAGAATCCCTCAAATTACTTTTTTCCTCCATTTATGTTTGAGAATCGAAACAGAACAGAGGCCTCAGCAAATCTCTGCATCACAGAAACATCAAAAAATGCCTCGGCAGTTAATAAGATTAACTCTATTAAAATACAATACTTAATTGCTGTGTAGTTAAACAGCTTTGGGCTGTCTGCCAGGTAACTTTTCTTGGTCCATTCTTTCATATCCAAAGAGAAGAAATATTTTGAGCCTGTTAAAGGGACAAGCTTAGGAAAAATACTTTTCTTTCTGTTAATTGCTAAGTTGTGACACAGTCACCTTAAAAGACACAAGCCAGGCACTCAGCTTGCAAGCCTCTCCTGTCGATTGCTTTCACGTTCCATTTCTTGAGGTTTAATAAAGAAAAGGTATTCATGTTTTCTCCTGTTTTGCTTTTGAAGCCAAGTATCAAAGCCACACACAAAAAATCACCAACCAAGGAGGATGGCAGAGGGGACATTTTGCTTAGTTGAGGTCACCAGCTCCTCGTAGGCTTTGTAAAAGTTACTTCAAAACCTAAAGGTTGGGCCCATCTTGATCTGACAGTATCCCTTGGAAGAAAAGGAACATTTCATTATTCAATATGGTGCGTTAAAATGACTTGACCAGAGACATTCGCATCATTCATCTGTCAGCCACTTACATTACACTTCATGCAGCATTACAGAAATAAGAGACTGATACAAAAGCCATCTGAAGATGCCGTGTCACAGTGAGATAGTGCAATGTGCCTCAGGACACGGAAGCTTTAATCTGTGGGTCCTCAAGCAACAAATTTATCAATAAAAAAAGAAAAAAAATACCTTCAGCAGTACGCTTTCAGAGGGGGAGACTACGGCGTGGTTTTCAGCATAGCAAAAACGTGCACAGTGAAACACATCTAATTTCAACCGGTTTGTGAAGTTCTACAGTTTAGAAAGAACAAAACCAGGTCTTCCTGCCCAAAGGTAAATCTGAGTACCGAGAACAAGAGGAGGTTTCTCAAAGGCACAGTCTCAACAGATAACAGCTGTTACAAGGCAAACAATACCAGTTCGTATTTCTGTGCCACTGAATAATTGAGAGAATATGCTAAAGTACTTAAAGTACTTTCAATTTTCTTTCTCTTTTTTTTTTTTTAAGAGTATCCTTTTTTTTCCTTCCTGTGGGGAACCTCTATTAATTTTACTTCTTTTCTGAGCAGTATGCATACAAGATACCTAATGGCAAAAAATAACTCAGTATTGAGAAGCTAGTAACTTTTTATAGCAAATCATTCCTTGAAGAGATGAGTAGCTTAAGCTGCTAAGTGACTCTGCCGTGAGAAAGGAAGTCTGAGGATCCTGAGAGTACAATTTTGCTGCTGGTTGGTAACCAAATGAAAAAATAGTGCATTTCACGAAAGACAAACCTAGTAGAATTTAGCTATGCTGCTGCCTTGGTACCAGAGGTGTATGCTATAAAAGAACCAGTAAAAAAAATCTTGTAAATCACACACTTAGATTTAATATATTGAAACAAAATAGTTAAGAATGCAAGAACTGTATACAGATTAAAAAAATATTTTTTAAACCATCTGATCTTAAAAATAGACAATAGTAGTGAAGCTTAAAATACAACCACTCGCATTAAAATGTTTCAAGCAATACCACCTTGGTGTGTCCTGTTCCATCAAATGGCCATTAAGATAACGCATCAGTTGTTCAAAAGGTTGTGTTGGTTGGAGTCACTTTTTCACAATCCAAATCTACAACAGTTTTTCCTTTGATGGAAGAGCCCGAGCATTCCTGGTGCAAGCTTTCCCGCCTCTCTGCAAGTTTAGAAGTGGATCGAGCCATCGAGCCACTTTGGCTTCCATTGGTTTGAGAGCAGACATTATTAACTTTAGTAGTTTTATTTTTGTGGTGGTTGTTGTAGGCTTTATATTTCATGAGGAGGATGAAGATGAAAACAAGAACTGAAGCCACAATGATACCCCCAATAATGATGATCACGGTTCCTCCAAGAAACTGCACGTGGAGGGACCGACACTGTTTGTATTCTTCCTGGGTTGTGAACTGCACACATCCGATCACTCTGGTTGCGGTCAAAGATGTCAATCCATCGTCATAAACAGCAAGAACACAGAGGTCGTACTCACGTCCTGCAACCAGATCAGTCAAGAAGAAGGATTTACTAGCAGCTGGAATCATCCTGGAAGAGAAAATGAGTACCGTAAGCATCCAAGTTGACCGAGCCTAAGGAGAACTCTTACGACTATCAGTGCCACTGTAAGGAAACTAACAGAGCAGAAGATGCACACGGCAACCGGAACAAGCAGCAAAAAGCTAGCATTCCCTAGGTTACTCGGTAGGGATGGAAGATACAGATTTTAGCAACGACAGTGTCTTTACCTTGGCCGTTTCAAACAAACACGGACTAGAGTGCACACGCTTACCAATGGCCAGAGGAGAAGTCCCACTTGATCCATTGTTTTGATCTCCGTTATCTTAAATTTCCACAGTTTCAGCATAAAAGGGCATAACATGCCCTACGCAGAATGCAATGTGGTCAGCCTTTCAAAAAACATAACTGAAGGAGCAGACTTAAGGACTTAAATGGCAGAAAAGAATAAAATTAAGCACTTCAAAATGTATTTTAGTAATTCTACATCCACAGGAAGCACATTTTGAAGTTCAAGGAAAAAAGGCAGATGCAAACCTTTGATCCACAGATTAACCTTATTTCCATCTTCTAACAGCTCTGGGATGCTCAGTGTCTCGTAATCAGGCGACCGGTAAGAACAATGAGAGCAAAGTGTATGCGCTGGCAACTGAGTGGTGTCTTCTGTAGCCCAATAACAGTACCTACTGACTTCCTTACCTTGATGCAACCCTGACATTGAGATTGTTTAATGTCAATTCCAAATACTCCTTTACCGCAAAGTAGCATCGGTCCTAAACTGACAAATGAGAAGGATCCCAAAAGAAAAACTATATGCTACGTTACAAATTCCCACAGACCCCGGTCATGACCATACGAATCGCAATATCCCATTGCAGACCAGCTCTCCATATGTTTGGCTCAGATATTCCTCACTGGAGTAAAGTAGTGCTGTTGCAGAGGAGTCAGTGAAACTACATCTATTTATAGTGGGCAGGAGCATGGCCTTCTCCCGGCCACAAAGGTGGTGCTGGAGAAGACTAACCACTTGTCATACAGTCTTTTCCAAGTAGTCATCCGTGGGACTACGGACCATACAATGCTGAGGCTGGAAAGAGAGAAGAGCTGCACCTTCAAAAGAACATTCTCCACACACATGGCTGCTACCGCTTCAGTTATAACAACTGAATTTCCGTGACTATGAAAAAAATAAAACCACTCCCTTGTCGATGTACACGCACCATCACAGATTCATAGAAACACTAAAGGAGGAGACCCCCAGAGATCTCTACCCCAGCTTCCCACGCAGAGCAGTACTATCACAAACAGTAGGTCAGGTCAACCACGCTTCTGCCTAGCCAACAACTTGAAAAACCTTCCATGAGCTCTCCAGGCACCATTCCAGCCCTAAACTACCCTCCGAGTAGGTGTTTTTCCCCTAATGTCCAATTTGAATTTCCCAAACCGCAACTCATAACCTTTGCCCCGGTCCTAGTTTATAACAGCAGCTTCACGACCTCCACAGAATCTGGCACGTGCTGCCTTTTAAGGCTAACGAGATTTTTACTGCAGGAAAAACAGGGTTTGAGAGAAAACGACATAAAGATTCGTCAAATTCAGACATCCAAACGACATTAACAACTCCTAGCGTGTACATAATGAGAAATTTAGTCCAACATTAACGTAGGAGGAAACGTGCAAAGCTTACAACCGCTGCAGACCAGCAGAACAAGCCCTTGAAGTTCCTCATGGCCACCGTTATTCATTCAGGGTGCAGACAATGCAGAATGAGGTCTCCCAGCTGCAAGCATTAACAACACACTCATCCCTTCCCTGCCCTGCAAGCATTACTTTATGGAACAAGCGTTTTGTCGTGATTGTTGCTTTACAGTTATACATCTCCTATACCAGCTGACCACTGAATCCTCAAAGTACGTCATGCTCCTTGCTTTTTTTCTTTCTTCCACAAATTTCATTCAGCGATGTCATTATATAACGTGACACCGCGTCAAAGAAAACACCAAGGTTGTGTTGTCTCGCTGGACCGGGACCCCAGAAAGCAATTCACCGATCCTTGGCTTTTCCAGGTACAACTTTTGGTATTGTGCAGACGGTGATTCTTCCACACTCTCCACGTGAACGTGGCCCTCAATGCTCAGCTGGCAGGTGTGGCTCATGCTCCGCAGGGCACCACTCAGTTTGCTCTGTGCCTTGACGTTCACCGTCCTAAAATATATACCGTTACCACTTATCAGACTAATATCTAATCAACTTTTCAGTCTTCTGTTCAGCCACATTTCACAGTGGCCAAAAACGACAAGAGAACACCGTGGCTCAGATTGGACTGCATTCCTCCCTAAGTTCAAACACCAAGTTACACCAAAACTAAGCAGGAGATTCTTGCTTGTCGTACAAAGGGATGAGACTGAGAGGAGGGAGAATTTAGTTGCCTGCTTTCAACACTAAAAGGCTTTGAAATCAGACATGCCTCAGCTAAGCCCCCAGCCAGCCGCTCGCTCACTCCTCTGTCATGGGGGTGGGCGAGACAATCAGGCGGGCGAAAAGGGAGGTAAACACGTGGGTCAAGATAAAGGCAGTTTAAGAAGTGAAGCAAAGCCATGCATGCAAGCAAAGCCAAGCGAGGAGCTCATTCACCACTTGCCCTGGCAGGAGGGTGTCCAGCTGCTTGCTCGAAGCAGGGCTCCATCAGGCGTAGCCCTGGCTCAGGGAGACAAACCCCGTCACCCCAGAGGTTCCCTCTTCCTCCTGTGGGACAGCCGAGCGGCTCCTGCTGAGCATGACATCGCGCGGTGTGGGCTATGCCTCTGGTCAGCATGGGTCAGCTGTCTTGGCCGAGTCCTCTCCCGACTTCTTGCCCTCCTCAGCCCACTCGCTGGGGGCAGTGAGGGAAGAAGAAAAGGCCTCGAGGCTGTGCAAGCCCCACTAAGCCACTGCCACTGCCAAACATGGCCCGTGTCATCAAGCTGGGCGAGTATTGCCTTAAATGTTATGTCCTGTCCCGTGCGCACCGCCATGAGGTGGGGTTGGCATTGCCCTATATGGCATGTCCAGGATGTGCACGTAGAGGTGACAGCGGGGCCCTTTGTGACCTCCCTTTGTGACACCCCACTGCGCTGCATGTGGTCGGCACGGCTGCGGCCCCCAGCCCGCAGTGTCCGGCAGGACGGTGACGGGACAGGGCAGGAGCACAGAGCTGTCGAGGAGCCCCCGAGCACTGCCCGCGTCTCTACCCGACGCCCCCGGCAGCCGCGCGGCACCAAGGCCTTTTGCCGAAGCTTCCCCCTTCCCTGCCCCTACCCCTTTCCTCCGTCCCGCAGGATGGCACAGAGACCCCCCAGCTGCCCCACGCTGGCCTGGCAGGAGAACGGGGCTCCCCAGGAGAGCAGCTCTCCACCGGAGCCCCAGGTGCTCTGCACGGTCCTGCCACTGCAGATTGGTGAGTGAGGGACCCTGGGGGTCTGGGCAGGGCTGGGGCCAGCGAGCACACCCTGCTCGATGCCCGCGGGTGGGGGGCACGACACTGCCTGAATGACAGGGCTGCTCAGGGCTGGCAGGGGACCCAGCTCCTGCTCCAGGGCACAGGCAGCGAGAGGCAGCTGGGCTGGCAGGAGGCAGCAATGCTGTGGGACGGGGACCTTTCCTGCCCGTCTGCAAGCGACTTCCTCAGCTGGGGGCACTGGGGGCTTTCCCCGCCACACTGTGCTCCAGCATCGCAGCCTGCCTGCCGGGCACCCTCCAGCCCTGACATGCATGGGAAGCCTGTGCCAGGGGAGCGGGCACGGGCCGGACGGAAGGCAGAGCTCCTTCCTCTGCTCTTTCCTGCCACCAGACCCTCTCTACAGCCCTCCCTGCTCTCCTCCTTTATTAGATGCCAGCTGGTTACCTGTGTATGAAGAGGAAGACGAAAGCGTGGACTTCATCCTGGCCTTTCTCAGCAGCCCAGAAAAGGTAACCGCGGACATTTCGAACGCGGCTGTGCCGGCGGCTGCTGACAGGGGCTCTGCTGCCTGCTGCCAGGCTGCTGGCAGTGTGCTGCCTGGGCAGAGCTGCTTCTCCCAGCTGTCCCGCACGGCACTGCACCCCCAGTGCTCGGGTCCCACTGGCCGTGTGTGTCCCCCCTCTCACACTCCCTGTTTGTCTCTCTGTCCCCCGGCTGCCAGGAGGAGAGCCAGAAGATTAAGTTCCTTAAGTGCATCTGCAACCTGTGCAGAACCGCCAGGCACCAGGGCTTGTCCCAGGGCCTAGATGACTTCTGCCACAGATATGAGCTGGCAGAGAATATCCAGGTGAGGGGACGCCCCGCAGCTCTGCGGAAGGGGGCAAGGCCCCCTCTGAGGACAGCACTTGGGCTGGGCGAGGGTCTGGTGGCACTGGCTGCTGGCAGCTGCCAGGTCCCATCCCGGCTGTGCTCTGCAGGTGCTGCTGGAAGAGGAGCCCAAGGACCAACTGTGCACGGCGGTGCGGCAGAAAGCCATGCTTGCCATCGCCGAATTGAGGTACCTGCCCATCCCTTCTGGGGACGCCTTCCCCAGAGCTCCGTGTCCACCTGCCCGAGGCCTCGAGGCACTGCTCCCTGGGGTGCTGGGGTGACACTGGGACACCCAGGACGGGATGCTGTGTTGTTGTGGTGACACTGGGACACCAGTGTCCGACTGGCCCCTCTCCCTCTTTGCAGCTCAGTGGAGACGGCGCTGGAGGGCAAAGAGAAAAGCCTCCTACAAGCCTGCTTCTCGAGTGTCTTCTTGCTTCCTCCAAAAGAGGAAATGCAGGGCCTAGACACTCTACTCTACCTTCAGGTAAGCGCTGGGTGAGCTACAGGAGCCCCCAGTCCCTCTGGGCTGCTCCCTGGCCACCCCGTGTCTCGCTAGGAGCAGAGATCCAAGGCAGGGCAGGGTCTTGGCTTTGCTTTCCCACCCTCACCCCTTTGTGCTCTTCCCACGGCCCTGGCCATGTCTAGTGCCGCAGGCTGCCCTGCCCGCAGCAGATTGGCTGCCCCTGGCTCTCTCCCAGGCACGGCGAGGCAGTGCGGGAGTCCTCCCTCGGCGCTGGGAGTTCAGATCAGTCTCCTGGGCGTGGGAGGGACAGCAGAATCACTGCCACAACACTTTGTCTTCCTTGCAGACCGTGAACGCCATGGACACCATGCTGGAGAAGTTGGTGCTCAGCTTTCATGCCTCCAGAGTCAGCGAGGAGCTGCAGATTATCTTGCAGGTCTGACATGTGCCAAGAGTGGGGCTGTTCCTCGCCCTGGAGGGAAGGGGTTGCCCACTCTTGAGTGGATGGTCCCCAGGGCAGTGCCATGCAGAGGCAGCACACTGCAGGGAGGCTGCCCACCTCCCTCGGGTAACCAAGGGCTGCCCGCCAGGCTCTTCTGGAGCACAGTGGCTGCAGAGGGTGGCATCTGCCCACCTGCCTGGCCATAGGGCTGGCCTGGGACTTTTGTCCCAAGCCTGCGAGGGACCCTAGGGGCAGGAACCCCAATACAGGCTTGGCTCGAGATCAGAGGAAGCCTCGATGGACTCTGCGAGTCCAGCCCAGGAGCTGAGCAGCGCTGCTTCTGCTGTAGCGCGTCTCTACTCCCAGGGCGCACCAGCAGCTTCTCTCTCCCCAGATGCTGCTCAACTTCACCAACTCTGAGAGAGTAGCTGTGCAGGAGAGAGCCCTGGGGAGGATTAGGGTGCTGAGCCATATGCTGGCCAGCCATTACACACTGGAGGTAAGGAGCCAGACCCCCTCCAGCCAGGCCACCTCCCCCTCCCTGCACACCAGAGCACCCTGCAGCTCTTCCCCGCGTGGGGCTGCTGCCCAGCTAGCTGATTTGGGAGTCGGGGCCCGCAAGGCCCTGCAAAGCCCTGACTCACCAGGGATCCAGCCCTGGACACCCTCTTGGGTTCAGGGCTTTGGCCCCGGCTGCATGCCCTCAACCCTTCTGCTCTTCTGCCTCCCTCGCCCAGGCCTGGCTCCGCTTCGGAATAGACATGTACGGCCCTGTCTGCTATGGAGACCTCCACATCCCAGTCCTGGGACAGCTGCTGGGACGGCTCCTCCTTTTCCGATCTTCCAAGGACCAGACAATGTGTCCAGCTTTGGATGCTCTTTATTGCCTATATGAATTCATCCGTAAGCAAAGAAGTAAGAGAAGTTGTGGTGGGCTTCATCCCTCTGCACACAGATAGCTCCTGAGAGGTCTGCTTCTCTTCCTGACCTCCTTTGCCACTCACAGCTGGTTCCTGTAGCATCCCAGCTGCCATTTTGATGCGGAAGCTGAGTGCTCTCCTGAAGTCCAGGATCTGTTCTCTGCTCTCTCCTTCCTCCTGCCTTTCATGTCCCCACAGCCAAAGCTGCCATTGATTACCACGTCCCAAAGCCACGGCTTCCCTGTTAGTGAAGCGCAGATCCATCTGCGTATCACCCCGGCTGGTCCCTCCAGTGCTTGTAGCCAGAAGCTATTCCTGACGCCCTCCAGAAATCTCCTTGACCGCTCGTGTCCTGCCATCTTGCAAGCACATCTCAGGGCGGTTTGGTAAGCTTGCTGGCAAAGCTGCTACATCTGATTGACTCTTCTGTGTTTCCCTGGCTGTTCAGGCAGGTCGATGCTAAAGGACAAAGCACAACGGCTCCGCTGGATACCTAAGACCACCTCCTTTCTGCTTTTGCCCACCACCACAGACTTTGCCATGGTAATGAGCTCCCCCCTTGCTAGGACTCTTGTCCGTGGCATCAGCAGGGCACTTGTGTGAGCAAAGGCAGGCAGAATCAGCAGGGCTGGTGTGGCCTCACGGTCCCTGGTGAGAGGGTTCCCGCTGTCCCCAAACAGGGACAATGCGGGGGCTGCACTCCACCGTCCCAGCAGCAGCTCCAGCCCTCCCGGCCACCAGCAAGCCCTGCTTCTCTGTAGGGCCAGCACACCGTGCCCATGAGCACACCCAACCCTCCTCCTTCACCCTGGGGGCCCTCTCTTCTCATCCTCCCCCTGCAGGGACTGCCAGCAGTCCCTGCTGCCAGCTTTCCTGCGGGCACTGCCACCAGCACTGCCGGGCACCTCTGGCCAGGGCTGCTGGCGCTGCCCAGGTAAGCAGCACCATCAGGGCACTCGGTGTGACATGGCTTCGCTCCCTGCCTTCCTCCCACAGGCCTTTGCAAAATACCTCCAGCCTTCTGAGGGGACAGACATCGTCCTTGTGGCCATCGAGGCGATGAGAGACTCCAGCGTCTTTGACAAGCAGGCGGCAAGAAACTTGCTGGATGTGGTCATGAGAAACCCTGACTTCTGGCTGGCGGATGTAAGTGGCCTGTGGCTGGACTGCCCTGCCCTTCAGCCCTGTCAGGCCTTGTTCTCCCTCCCTCTCCATCCCTCCTTCCCAAACCCAGGTGTCTTGGGCACCTGAAGCCACCTCAAGGCAGCAGAGAGGGATGGGAAGGGCAGCTGAGGAAATGGCTGCACTCCAGTGGCAGCACCATCCTCACCCGCATCCCCTCCAGGTGCCAAAGATCATGAGCTGCACCCAGGAAAACCTGGCATGCATCAACATGGAGTCAGCCCGGCAGAGCGTGGAGTCACTGCTTCTCCAGCTGACCAACCAGGACACCACCAAAGTGGTCACGACGCTGTTGAAGATCGCTCCACCAGGAGACAGGTACTGGCCCTGACAGCCTTGAGGGCTTGCTCCCTGTGGGGAGAGGGGCCCGGAGACTCTCTGCCTGCCAGGCCCAAGGAATACTGCTGGACACCCCCGAGGAGCAGGGCCTCCATCCCACCAGGCTCTCCAGCACTGGTGGGTCGGCTGGGCCCGCAGCAGCCAAAGCTGGCCAAGGCAGCCCAGAGTCCCGCCACCCACCACGCTGCTCCCAGCCCCACGGGGAAGACCAGCTCAGCCCTCTCCTGCTGCCCAGGGCATCCCAACCGAGGGGCAGGGTCTGCGTCCTGCGGGGCTGCCCCAGGCCACGCTGCTGGGGCCGAGGCAGCCCTGCTGACAGAGCGCTCTGGCTTGCAGCACTGACATGGCCATGTGGGAGGTGATGCTTTCCATCCCCCAGACTTTGGAGAAGATCTTAAAGGAGCTCCTCAGCAAACTCCAGGACCTGACGTTACCCAGCCTGCTCGCCTTGGCTGCAGAGGACGCCTGCGTCCTTCCCTTGGCTGTGAGTTACTGGAGAAGGCCCTGATCACCTCCAGCGAGCCTGCAGGCTCGGCCTGTATCTCACTGCTCTGTTTGTTTCAGCTGACGGCCTCCAGTGGGTTTCAGTCAGAGGATTTGGCTGACCCGTCCCACATCCAGAGCCATCAGAGGCATGCAAGCCTGGTGACGCTCTCCCTGCTGCTTGAAGGCCTTATCACGCTGTCGGAGAGACCCGACCTGGTGAGCAGGGTGTCGTCAAGGGGAGCCACGTGGGCAGCTGGGGGCTGGGGCAGTGGGTAAGGTGGTGGCCTGGCCTTGGCTGGGAGTCAGGCAGTGAGTGGGGTGAGTGCTCCAAACGCCCTCCCTGCCACGGTGGGGCCTGGTGTCTGCCTGGGGAGCTTTCCAGGCATGGACCGTTTCACAAGAAGGAAACTCTGTCTTTCATACAGGCAAGAAAAATGCAGGTCCTCCTGCCAGAGATCATGGAGGTGCTCAAGGATGGCAACACAGATATCAAGATGAAGGTCCTGGTGGTCTTCAGAAACATGATGGGTCACCTGAGCAGGAAGGAGGCCAGCCCCATCGCTGTGCAGCTGGCAGAGGAGCTCCCGCCCCTCTTTCATGAGGTAAGGCTGATGTGGGAGCCTGTGCCCCACAGAGGGGCACTGGGCAAGGACAGCTGCCCTTCAGCCCAGCCCTGCGGGCAGGGCCTTCTGCCCTCCTCGCCCCTGTGGGCGCTCGTGGGATGGCTTCTGGGCTTTGCAGCCCAGAACGGCTTCCCCTGGCAGGTTGATGCCTCCGGGCGACCTGAGGCCCCTGTGCTGGGGCCCAGCCTGGCCCCTGTGCCAAGCACCTGCAGGCCAAGAGCTGCTCTCAGAGCCCCGAGGGCTCCCCAGCTGGGCTGCCAGGCAGCACCGGAGATTCCCACAGCTTCTGTGTGCAGAGCCCGACCCCGGAGCATCTCCCCTCACATCTGCCATGCTCACGCCCTTGGCCTAATGCTCACAGTAAGCCGGGAGTGGCTCTTTCTCAAGTCCCCCTCTCCTTCTTCCTGTCAGGAGTCCAGCCAGACGAGAGAGCTCTCCATCAGCCTCTTCAGAGACGTGGTGGAGACTGTGGTGGGGAGCGACCAGAGAAGGATGAAGAAGAAAGCGCGAAGGGGCTTGCTCCCGCTCTTCTTTCACATGCATGACGGGGCCGACAGCGTGGCCAAGGTAGAGATTCCAAAGCTGGCTAGTGACACAGGGAAGGGCGTGCTGACCCCCTGGGCATCAGGGGCAAGAGCTGCTGGCAGTCGCACGCTGGGAGCGTGTGTCACCTCGGGGTCCAACTGCCCGAGTCACTGAGGACAGGGCAGAGCTCCCCTCCGTCCCTGCACCGGTCCCACCACTGCCTTCCTCGTCCCCCAGTGCCTCTTGCTGCAGAGGTGGAAGGGGAGGGGGGGTCCCCTCCCAGCTACGCTCCCTCCATTCGGCCCTCCTCCAGCGCAGCCCTTAGGAAGGCTCCCTGCAGACCCGGCGCAAGCAGGGGCAGAGAAGCTGGCACGAATGCTTCCCGCACCTGCCCTACCTTGTCCAGCAGGGCTCAGCTGCAGCCCGTGGCCCCAGGCACGACTACGTGCAGCCCTACAGGCCTCCCTGCTGTCCCTGCAGGTGTTGGAGGCCGAGGCTTCGAGCCTCAATCCCTGTCCCCCAGGGCTGTGCCCATGAGACCCCCAGGTGTTTAGGCCAGCGCACGTCCCAGCTCTCTGAGGTCAGGATCACGCCTGGAGGAGGGGGACGCCAGGTCTCCTTCCCCAGGCTGCGGTGCCATCTCCCAGCTTCTGCTGCTCTGCAGGTCTCTGGGGAAGCCCTCATCGCCACTGCAGAGCTCCTCAAGTGGGAACAACTCAAGCACCTCACCCAGACAGGACAGACATGGAGGATTGGAGAGTGCTTGGTGAGGACAAATCCCAGGGCCTGGAGACCCTGGCCCATCCAGGCCTTGCAGTGGCAGGGAGTGTCCCAGCGCCCCTGGGACCCCTCTGCCTCTGGCTCTCTCTCAACTGCAGCCCCCCAGGGCTCCTGGCTGGGAGATGGGAACGGCCTGGGGGGGACGGGGAAAGGCAGGTGCTGGGAGGAGGGGCTGGTCCGGCCAACTGGGGAGGCTCTGTGACATGCCCATACCCTTGTGCTCTCTCCAGCTGGTGCAGGACAGGAGCAGGGCTGAAGAATACTTGAAGCAGAGCCTGCCATACCTGGAGGATGCTCAGGCCACCTTACGAGAGGCAGCCCTCAGGTTCATTGGTGAGCCACAGCCCCCGGGGTCCCTCTTTTGGCAGCCTGGCCCCAGTCCCCACTGCTGCACCGGCAGCAAGGAGCAGCCCTGGGGCTGCCCGAGCCCCGGCTGTCCCGTGCAGGGCCTTGGCCTCCTTCTCCCAGCCCTGCCCATGCAGGTGGGCTTGGTGGCCACCTTGCTCAGTCCCAACCCCTCGGCTACTGCTCTTCCCTGGGGTCGGCCCTGATGAGGGGGAGGAGGGCGCTGTGCTGCTGGGAGCATGCTGGGGAACGGGAGGTCTGACGAAGCTCTGTGCCTAGGGCTTGCCGCGCGGCCCCTGAGGGACCAAAGCAGGGAGAAGCTGTCTGAGATCTTCAGCGGTGAGTAGGGGCACTGCGGTGTTGGCCGGGGCTGGTGGGGCAGGGGACAGAGCCTGGGCAAGGTGCTGCCATGCCTTGCCCTGCTCCAGGGCAACACTTCAGGGGCAGGGGAACATGTCAGGGGCATTTGGGGCATTCCTGGGCAGCAGCTCTCTCCTGGCCAGGGAAAGAGGTAGGTGGGGCTGGCGTGGTCAGGAGGGGATGCCTGGGGCTCTCTGCAGACACAGGGGGTCATCTCGCCTCTGTTTCTCTCTGTCACAGCCCTTGGGACCTTGGAGAAAGACAGCGAACTCTCCATCCGTTCCCTGGCAGCTCAGACCATCCTCATCCTGAGCCCTCCAACGATGCAGCTGAGATCAAGATGCACCCTGCGAGCACTGTGCTGCTGGTGCTGCTAAGCCAGGCAGAGGTGCAGCTCTTCTCAGGAAAATGGCTCATGTTTAATAAAGCTGGAACTCACGGTGTCCTTCAGATGTGTATCTGCCACACAGCGAGGAAAGAGCACAAAAAGGGTTGTTCCAGCTCTGGCCACCCCATGGTCTCTGGGCTTCCCAGCGAGGCCCCAGCATCTGCCACTGTTGCATTGCCACTTCCCCGCCCCATGAAGGACTCAGGAGGGTTTCCAAGCAGAGTACAGAGGTGCTAAGGGGGCTAGAGGGCAACTGCAGGGTTCCTGGAGGGACTAGAGGACAAACAGAGTGCCTCGGTCACCATGATTGCCTCAGAAGGGCTCCTTGGGGGACTAGAGGGGTCTTAAGATGGCTAGATGAGCAGCAGAAGGCTCCGGGGCATAACAAACACCGATGGAGGAATGCTGAGGGGACTGAAGTGGTATTGTAGAGTCTAGGGGGCCCGGCCCCCAGTCTAGTGGGGTTTCTTAGGGTGCTAGAGGTCCCGCAGAGGTGTCTGGGGTGTAATGAAGGCCTCTGGGTGGTCCTGGGTGGACTAGAGCATTCCTAAGACAGCTACAGGGCAAATGGTGGAGCCCTGTGGTCGGTGTGTGCCCCAGAGCCCACCACTGGGCCCCCGTAAAGGCCAACAGTGGGCTTTTGTGCACAGTGAGGGCCGAGGAACGGTTCCTGAGGCTCAAAGGGAGGGTGCAAGGAGGCTGACAGAGGGGTGCTGCGGGGACTGGGAGGCAAACCGAGGCCTCTAGAGAACACCAAAAGGCGCATTGGGGTGCTGAGAGGTTCTGAGGGGGCAACCGGGTGAGGCTGAGGCAAATCCAGGACAACAGAGGGGTTCAGAGGGGGCTAGTGGATATGAGGAGGGCCCTAGGCCTGAGGGGACTGGAAGGGAAAATGAACAAGCCTTGAGGGGATCCGATGGCAAAAAGAGAATCACCCCCATCTTCAATTTCCAAGACAGCTAGTCCTTATCCACCTCTTTCCCATCCTGCCCCCAGGTCTCCCCATTTGCCCTCAACCAGGCGGCCCAGACACCCACACCCAGCCAGCCCGGGCAGAGCTGAGCGTGGTCACGCTGGGCAGTGGCTCCATGGCACCTCTCGGGCTGTCAGAGATGGGGTACAGAGGGGCTGTTCCAGGGTCCCTTGGGCTGTTTGGGGGTTCCTTGGACTGCCTCTGTGGAACAGACACGCTGAGGCAACAGCACCAGGACTACAGCTCCTGGCACATCCTGCGGACCAACACGGCCGCAGAGCAGAGCTGTACCAGATGACAGCTCCCTGTGAATGAAGGGTTAAATCACTGATGGTCCCTGGCTGAGACCCTGCTGTGATACGTAAAAGCTTTACTTGCATAGTTTTAGTTATTTGCTGAGCAGAGTTGATAATAGGATGTTTCAAGACGTGTAACTCCCTTCCTGACAAGATCAAATGGGCCTTGAGGTAGCTCGTTATGCCTCCTATCATTGATAACAGGGACTCGGGATGTTTGTGTCAAGGTAAGTGCCAAAGAACTAGTTCAAACTGACCCTTTTGTGACATTCTGAGGCCAAAGGATGGATGAGGCAATTCCATGGCCATGTACGGACAAAGGAAGCCCGAACTTCAACCAGCGGACAGCGTGAGGAAGACTATGAACGACCACCGCAGGGTGAAAAGACCCTAACCCTAATTTCACTGCGCATGCTTGGACTATGCAAATGAATTCCGGGAACTCATCCACGTAAGACGGCCCTTTTTAGAATTCTGATGAATATGGATGACTTTTCTGTATGTGAACTGAGGTGCTTTGCTAACCCGTTGGAGCACTCGTGGTGAACCAGCCCCCAGTGCTGCCCAGCGCTGTGTTAAAGAATGCCTGCTTGATAACAAACTAGTTGTTACTGAGTTATTCCTCTCGGAAAACCGTCCCGATCGCGGGCTCGGTACCGACTTTGTTGCTTCACCCGCATGCCCTTCAGGCCAACACGGCCGCCCAGCAGCGCCGTGCTGGAAGACTACAGCCCCCGGCGTGCCCAGGACTGCAGCCTTGTATCCTGCTGGCTGCCATCCTCCCCGCTTCACCCCGAAGCCCCCGCAGAGGCCGGGGCACAGCCCGCCCACACCGGCCCAGGCCTCCTCCGCCCCGGCGGTACCACAGGGCCATGGCCCAGCGGCAGCAGGCAGCCGCGGCGGCTGCGCCGCGCAGGCCCGAGCGCGCATGCGCTCAGCGATGGCAGCAGTGCGCTGGAGTTCCCGCGCAGTGCAGTGCGCATGCGCTCAGCCTGAGGCGGGCGGTGGCAGCGGCAGCAGAGAGCTCCGCGCCACAGTGCCTGGCGGACAGCGCCCGCCATTTCCCGTCCCCCCCCTCACACCCCTGCTGCCCTGACAAGCCCAGAAGCTGCACTGGTGGCCCCGGCCTCCTCACGGGGGAAGATGGCAGTCCTGGAGCACAGAGCGAGGGACGGGCTGTTGTCTGCTGTGGAGAGCGGCGTTCTTCCACCACAAAAGCGGCCCAGGTACAGCAGGCCCTGAGGGGCAGGCCCTGGTCTCCTGCAGAAGAGCGAGGTTCCTCCAGGCTTCAGACGCGTTCACCAGGAGAGGCCAATGCTCCGAAAGACAACAGGGAGGAGAGGCAGCAGGAATGAGGGCCGGTGAGAAGGAGCATGGCCTTCACTGTGTCCTCCCCCGTCAGCTACTGCTCCGCCATCTCCCCCCCTCCCACGTAAGGTTGTCCTTTGCAGCACTGGTTATGACATTCTTTTGGGGCAATTCCCCCATTTTTTCCCGTCATAATCTTTCTGAAGGAGTGATTGCTTCACAAGCAGCTTTCTGCTGCTTTCCACATTTTTATGCTTCTGTTACAGAGACATCAGGAGTTAAGAGGTCTTCTCCAATAACCTCAACCTCTTAAAATAACCTGGAGAAACACACCAAACCCCCACTCCATTTCTAAGGCAGAAATACTGACATCCAGGTTGTCCCTGCTATTGCGTGCAGGCAAGGATGATGCTAGCACGGCTCGCACTGCTTTGACACTCTTCCCATAACGGTAAGATGGACAACCTGCGAACAAGACAGAACAGCAGTTACAGAATGGACTAACATGCCATCTCTGCCTGTGGTCCAAGGGCCAACAAAAGAGGTAGGCTAGGCTGCTATGATACCCATGTCAGGTACATACACGCTATGAAGTGTCAGAATACAGCATTTGCAGCTACAGTCCCCGAACCCCACCTGATGCTGCTCAGCAATGCGGCATTTTCATAGTTAACAAGTAGGAACCAAATAAAAAGGCATGACAGAAATTGCTACTGGCAGAAAATGGCAGGATATTACCAATAAACAGATTTAATGTACAGGTGGGTTGAGCCACTCATGATACTCATAGCAATCAGGCTGCAGTAATTAGGAAAACCATGTTCAAATTCCAGCATTGACTTTTGTGTCTGGCCAAAGATGAATGAATTTGCTCTCTGGAAGAGGTGGGGATTACAGGAGCATTTCAAATCAGTGACCATAGGCAGGTTCAGGTGGTTGTACCTTAGGAGTGCCAGTGATGAGTCGGCGTCCCTGGAAGGCAAACAGAAGCCAGAGAAAAATCCTGGAAAGCACAGGCACCGTCACCATCATCTACATATCAAGAAGCACCCATTTGCACAGTTGCACATACAGCTTTTTTTTTTTTTTTTTTTTAAAGAAAACTAACATGAGTGTAGCTGCATAGTCTTACCTCACTGTCACAAATATACCTGATAACAGAATCCCTCAAATTACTTTTTTCCTCCATTTATGTTTGAGAATCGAAACAGAACAGAGGCCTCAGCAAATCTCTGCATCACAGAAACATCAAAAAATGCCTCGGCAGTTAATAAGATTAACTCTATTAAAATACAATACTTAATTGCTGTGTAGTTAAACAGCTTTGGGCTGTCTGCCAGGTAACTTTTCTTGGTCCATTCTTTCATATCCAAAGAGAAGAAATATTTTGAGCCTGTTAAAGGGACAAGCTTAGGAAAAATACTTTTCTTTCTGTTAATTGCTAAGTTGTGACACAGTCACCTTAAAAGACACAAGCCAGGCACTCAGCTTGCAAGCCTCTCCTGTCGATTGCTTTCACGTTCCATTTCTTGAGGTTTAATAAAGAAAAGGTATTCATGTTTTCTCCTGTTTTGCTTTTGAAGCCAAGTATCAAAGCCACACACAAAAAATCACCAACCAAGGAGGATGGCAGAGGGGACATTTTGCTTAGTTGAGGTCACCAGCTCCTCGTAGGCTTTGTAAAAGTTACTTCAAAACCTAAAGGTTGGGCCCATCTCCATCTGACAGTATCCCTTGGAAGAAAAGGAACATTTCATTATTCAATATGGTGCGTTAAAATGACTTGACCAGAGACATTCGCATCATTCATCTGTCAGCCACTTACATTACACTTCATGCAGCATTACAGAAATAAGAGACTGATACAAAAGCCATCTGAAGATGCCGTGTCACAGTGAGATAGTGCAATGTGCCTCAGGACACGGAAGCTTTAATCTGTGGGTCCTCAAGCAACAAATTTATCAATAAAAAAAGAAAAAAAATACCTTCAGCAGTACGCTTTCAGAGGGGGAGACTACGGCGTGGTTTTCAGCATAGCAAAAACGTGCACAGTGAAACACATCTAATTTCAACTGGTTTGTGAAGTTCTACAGTTTAGAAAGAACAAAACCAGGTCTTCCTGCCCAAAGGTAAATCTGAGTACCGAGAACAAGAGGAGGTTTCTCAAAGGCACAGTCTCAACAGATAACAGCTGTTACAAGGCAAACAATACCAGTGCGTATTTCTGTGCCACTGAATAATTGAGAGAATATGCTAAAGTACTTAAAGTACTTTCAATTTTCTTTCTCTTTTTTTTTTTTTTAAGAGTATCCTTTTTTTTCCTTCCTGTGGGGAACCTCTATTAATTTTACTTCTTTTCTGAGCAGTATGCATACAAGATACCTAATGGCAAAAAATAACTCAGTATTGAGAAGCTAGTAACTTTTTATAGCAAATCATTCCTTGAAGAGATGAGTAGCTTAAGCTGCTAAGTGACTCTGCCGTGAGAAAGGAAGTCTGAGGATCCTGAGAGTACAATTTTGCTGCTGGTTGGTAACCAAATGAAAAAATAGTGCATTTCACGAAAGACAAACCTAGTAGAATTTAGCTATGCTGCTGCCTTGGTACCAGAGGTGTATGCTATAAAAGAACCAGTAAAAAAAATCTTGTAAATCACACACTTAGATTTAATATATTGAAACAAAATAGTTAAGAATGCAAGAACTGTATACAGATTAAAAAAATATTTTTTAAACCATCTGATCTTAAAAATAGACAATAGTAGTGAAGCTTAAAATACAACCACTCGCATTAAAATGTTTCAAGCAATACCACCTTGGTGTGTCCTGTTCCATCAAATGGCCATTAAGATAACGCATCAGTTGTTAAAAAGGTTGTGTTGGTTGGAGTCACTTTTTCACAATCCAAATCTACAACAGTTTTTCCTTTGATGGAAGAGCCCGAGCATTCCTGGTGCAAGCTTTCCCGCCTCTCTGCAAGTTTAGAAGTGGAT
Source organism: Gavia stellata (assembly GCF_030936135.1). Taxonomy (NCBI): domain Eukaryota; kingdom Metazoa; phylum Chordata; class Aves; order Gaviiformes; family Gaviidae; genus Gavia; species Gavia stellata. The sequence continues at coordinate 74,876 of NW_026776622.1, read as the reverse complement.
CGAGCCATCGAGCCACTTTGGCTTCCATTGGTTTGAGAGCAGACATTATTAACTTTAGTAGTTTTATTTTTGTGGTGGTTGTTGTAGACTTTATATTTCATGAGGAGGATGAAGATGAAAACAAGAACTGAAGCCACAATGATACCCCCAATAATGATGATCACGGTTCCTCCAAGAAACTGCGCGTGGAGGGACCGACACTGACTGTATTCTTCCTGGGTTGTGAACTGCACACATCCGATCACTCTGGTTGCGGTCAAAGATGTCAATCCATCGTCATAAACAGCAAGAACACAGAGGTCGTACTCACGTCCTGCAACCAGATCAGTCAAGAAGAAGGATTTACTAGCAGCTGGAATCATCCTGGAAGAGAAAATGAGTACCGTAAGCATCCAAGTTGACCGAGCCTAAGGAGAACTCTTACGACTATCAGTGCCACTGTAAGGAAACTAACAGAGCAGAAGATGCACACGGCAACCGGAACAAGCAGCAAAAAGCTAGCATTCCCTAGGTTACTCGGTAGGGATGGAAGATACAGATTTTAGCAACGACAGTGTCTTTACCTTGGCCGTTTCAAACAAACACGGACTAGAGTGCACACGCTTACCAATGGCCAGAGGAGAAGTCCCACTTGATCCATTGTTTTGATCTGCGTTATCTTAAATTTCCACAGTTTCAGCATAAAAGGGCATAACATGCCCTACGCAGAATGGAATGTGGTCAGCCTTTCAAAAAACATAACTGAAGGAGCAGACTTAAGGACTTAAATGGCAGAAAAGAATAAAATTAAGCACTTCAAAATGTATTTTAGTAATTCTACATCCACAGGAAGCACATTTTGAAGTTCAAGGAAAAAAGGCAGATGCAAACCTTTGATCCACAGATTAACCTTATTTCCATCTTCTAACAGCTCTGGGATGCTCAGTGTCTCGTAATCAGGCGACCGGTAAGAACAATGAGAGCAAAGTGTATGCGCTGGCAACTGAGTGGTGTCTTCTGTAGCCCAATAACAGTACCTACTGACTTCCTTACCTTGATGCAACCCTGACATTGAGATTGTTTAATGTCAATTCCAAATACTCCTTTACCGCAAAGTAGCATCGGTCCTAAACTGACAAATGAGAAGGATCCCAAAAGAAAAACTATATGCTACGTTACAAATTCCCACAGACCCCGGTCATGACCATACGAATCGCAATATCCCATTGCAGACCAGCTCTCCATATGTTTGGCTCAGATATTCCTCACTGGAGTAAAGTAGTGCTGTTGCAGAGGAGTCAGTGAAACTACATCTATTTATAGTGGGCAGGAGCATGGCCTTCTCCCGGCCACAAAGGTGGTGCTGGAGAAGACTAACCACTTGTCATACAGTCTTTTCCAAGTAGTCATCCGTGGGACTACGGACCATACAATGCTGAGGCTGGAAAGAGAGAAGAGCTGCACCTTCAAAAGAACATTCTCCACACACATGGCTGCTACCGCTTCAGTTATAACAACTGAATTTCCGTGACTATGAAAAAAATAAAACCACTCCCTTGTTGATGTACACGCACCATCACAGGTTCATAGAAACACTAAAGGAGGAGACCCCCAGAGATCTCTACCCCAGCTTCCCACGCAGAGCAGTACTATCACAAACAGTAGGTCAGGTCAACCACACTTCTGCCTAGCCAACAACTTGAAAAACCTTCCATGAGCTCTCCAGGCACCATTCCAGCCCTAAACTACCCTCCGAGTAGGTGTTTTTCCCCTAATGTCCAATTTGAATTTCCCAAACCGCAACTCATAACCTTTGCCCCGGTCCTAGTTTATAACAGCAGCTTCACGACCTCCACAGAATCTGGCACGTGCTGCCTTTTAAGGCTAACGAGATTTTTACTGCAGGAAAAACAGGGTTTGAGAGAAAACGACATAAAGATTCGTCAAATTCAGACATCCAAACGACATTAACAACTCCTAGCGTGTACATAATGAGAAATTTAGTCCAACATTAACGTAGGAGGAAACGTGCAAAGCTTACAACTGCTGCAGACCAGCAGAACAAGCCCTTGAAGTTCCTCATGGCCACCGTTATTCATTCAGGGTGCAGACAATGCAGAATGAGGTCTCCCAGCTGCAAGCATTAACAACACACTCATCCCTTCCCTGCCCTGCAAGCATTACTTTATGGAACAAGCGTTTTGTCGTGATTGTTGCTTTACAGTTATACATCTCCTATACCAGCTGACCACTGAATCCTCAAAGTACGTCATGCTCCTTGCTTTTTTTCTTTCTTCCACAAATTTCATTCAGCGATGTCATTATATAACGTGACACCGCGTCAAAGAAAACACCAAGGTTGTGTTGTCTCGCTGGACCGGGACCCCAGAAAGCAATTCACCGATCCTTGGCTTTTCCAGGTACAACTTTTGGTATTGTGCAGACGGTGATTCTTCCACACTCTCCACGTGAACGTGGCCCTCAATGCTCAGCTGGCAGGTGTGGCTCATGCTCCGCAGGGCACCACTCAGTTTGCTCTGTGCCTTGACGTTCACCGTCCTAAAACATATACCGTTACCAGTTATCAGACTAATATCTAATCAACTTTTCAGTCTTCTGTTCAGCCACATTTCACAGTGGCCAAAAACGACAAGAGAACACCGTGGCTCAGATTGGACTGCATTCCTCCCTAAGTTCAAACACCAAGTTACACCAAAACTAAGCAGGAGATTCTTGCTTGTCGTACAAAGGGATGAGACTGAGAGGAGGGAGAATTTAGTTGCCTGCTTTCAACACTAAAAGGCTTTGAAATCAGACATGCCTCAGCTAAGCCCCCAGCCAGCCGCTCGCTCACTCCTCTGTCATGGGGGTGGGCGAGACAATCAGGCGGGCGAAAAGGGAGGTAAACACGTGGGTCAAGATAAAGGCAGTTTAAGAAGTGAAGCAAAGCCATGCATGCAAGCAAAGCCAAGCGAGGAGCTCATTCACCACTTGCCCTGGCAGGAGGGTGTCCAGCTGCTTGCTCGAAGCAGGGCTCCATCAGGCGTAGCCCTGGCTCAGGGAGACAAACCCCGTCACCCCAGAGGTTCCCTCTTCCTCCTGTGGGACAGCCGAGCGGCTCCTGCTGAGCATGACATCGCGCGGTGTGGGCTATGCCTCTGGTCAGCATGGGTCAGCTGTCTCGGCCGAGTCCTCTCCCGACTTCTTGCCCTCCTCAGCCCACTCGCTGGGGGCAGTGAGGGAAGAAGAAAAGGCCTCGAGGCTGTGCAAGCCCCACTAAGCCACTGCCACTGCCAAACATGGCCCGTGTCATCAAGCTGGGCGAGTATTGCCTTAAATGTTATGTCCTGTCCCGTGCGCACCGCCATGAGGTGGGGTTAGCATTGCCCTATATGGCATGTCCAGGATGTGCACGTAGAGGTGACAGCGGGGCCCTTTGTGACCTCCCTTTGTGACACCCCACTGCGCTGCATGTGGTCGGCACGGCTGCGGCCCCCAGCCCGCAGTGTCCGGCAGGACGGTGACGGGACAGGGCAGGAGCACAGAGCTGTCGAGGAGCCCGCGAGCACTGCCCGCGTCTCTACCCGACGCCCCCGGCAGCCGCGCGGCACCAAGGCCCTTTGCCGAAGCTTCCCCCTTCCCTGCCCCTACCCCTTTCCTCTGTCCCGCAGGATGGCACAGAGACCCCCCAGCTGCCCCACGCTGGCCTGGCAGGAGAACGGGGCTCCCCAGGAGAGCAGCTCTCCACCGGAGCCCCAGGTGCTCTGCACGGTCCTGCCACTGCAGATTGGTGAGTGAGGGACCCTGGGGGTCTGGGCAGGGCTGGGGCCAGCGAGCACACCCTGCTCGACGCCCGCGGGTGGGGGGCACGACACTGCCTGAATGACAGGGCTGCTCAGGGCTGGCAGGGGACCCAGCTCCTGCTCCAGGGCACAGGCAGCGAGAGGCAGCTGGGCTGGCAGGAGGCAGCAATGCTGTGGGACGGGGACCTTTCCTGCCCGTCTGCAAGCGAGTTCCTCAGCTGGGGGCACTGGGGGCTTTCCCCGCCACACTGTGCTCCAGCATCGCAGCCTGCCTGCCGGGCACCCTCCAGCCCTGACATGCATGGGAAGCCTGTGCCAGGGGAGCGGGCACGGGCCGGATGGAAGGCAGAGCTCCTTCCTCTTCTCTTTCCTGCCACCAGACCCTCTCTACAGCCCTCCCTGCTCTCCTCCTTTATTAGATGCCAGCTGGTTACCTGTGTATGAAGAGGAAGACGAAAGCGTGGACTTCATCCTGGCCTTTCTCAGCAGCCCAGAAAAGGTAACCGCGGACATTTCGAACGCGGCTGTGCCGGCGGCTGCTGACAGGGGCTCTGCTGCCTGCTGCCAGGCTGCTGGCAGTGTGCTGCCTGGGCAGAGCTGCTTCTCCCAGCTGTCCCGCACGGCACTGCACCCCCAGTGCTCGGGTCCCACTGGCCGTGTGTGTCCCCCCTCTCACGCTCCCTGTTTGTCCCTCTGTCACCCGGCTGCCAGGAGGAGAGCCAGAAGATTAAGTTCCTTAAGTGCATCTGCAACCTGTGCAGAACCGCCAGGCACCAGGGCTTGTCCCAGGGCCTAGATGACTTCTGCCACAGATATGAGCTGGCAGAGAATATCCAGGTGAGGGGACGCCCCGCAGCTCTGTGGAAGGGAGCAAGGCCCCCCGGCGCAGGCACCCTCTGAGGACAGCGCTTGGGCTGGGCGGGGGTGTGGTGGCACTGGCTGCTGGCAGCTGCCAGGTCCCATCCCGGCTGTGCTCTGCAGGTGCTGCTGGAAGAGGAGCCCAGGGACCAACTGTGCACGGCGGTGCGGCAGAAAGCCATGCTTGCCATCGCCGAATTGAGGTACCTGCCCATCCCTTCTGGGGACGCCTTCCCCAGAGGTCCGTGTCCACCTGCCCGAGGCCTCGAGGCACTTCTCCCTGGGGTGCTGGGGTGACACTGGGACACGCAGGACGGGACGCTGTGTTGTTGTGGTGACACTGGGACACCAGTGTCCGACTGGCCCCTCTCCCTCTTTGCAGCTCAGTGGAGACGGCTCTGGAGGGCAAAGAGAAAAGCCTCCTACAAGCCTGCTTCTCGAGTGTCTTCTTGCTTCCTCCAAAAGAGGAAATGCAGGGCCTAGACACTCTACTCTACCTTCAGGTAAGCGCTGGGTGAGCTACAGGAGCCCCCAGTCCCTTTGGGCTGCTCCCTGGCCACCCCGTGTCTCGCTAGGAGCAGAGATCCAAGGCAGGGCAGGGTCTTGGCTTTGCTTTCCCACCCTCACCCCTTTGTGCTCTTCCCACGGCCCTGGCCATGTCTAGTGCCGCAGGCTGCCCTGCCCGCAGCAGATTGTCTGCCCCTGGCTCTCTCCCAGGCACGGCGAGGCAGTGCGGGAGTCCTCCCTCGGCGCTGGGAGTTCAGATCAGTCTCCTGGGCGTGGGAGGGACAGCAGAATCACTGCCACAACACTTTGTCTTCCTTGCAGACCGTGAACGCCATGGACACCATGCTGGAGAAGTTGGTGCTCAGCTTTCATGCCTCCAGAGTCAGCGAGGAGCTGCAGATTATCTTGCAGGTCTGACATGTGCCAAGAGTGGGGCTGTTCCTCGCCCTGGAGGGAAGGGGTTGCCCACTCTTGAGTGGATGGTCCCCAGGGCAGTGCCATGCAGAGGCAGCACACTGCAGGGAGGCTGCCCACCTCCCTCGGGTAACCAAGGGCTGCCCGCCAGGCTCTTCTGGAGCACAGTGGCTGCAGAGGGTGGCATCTGCCCACCTGCCTGGCCATAGGGCTGGCCTGGGACTTTTGTCCCAAGCCTGCGAGGGACCCTAGGGGCAGGAACCCCACTACAGGCTTGGCTCGAGATCAGAGGAAGCCTTGATGGACTCTGCGAGTCCAGCCCAGGAGCTGAGCAGCGCTGCTTCTGCTGGAGCGCGTCTCTACTCCCAGGGCACACCAGCAGCTTCTCTCTCCCCAGATGCTGCTCAACTTCACCAACTCTGAGAGAGTAGCTGTGCAGGAGAGAGCCCTGGGGAGGATTAGGGTGCTGAGCCATATGCTGGCCAGCCATTACACACTGGAGGTAAGGAGCCAGGCCCCCTCCAGCCAGGCCACCTCCCCCTCCCTGCACACCAGAGCACCCTGCAGCTCTTCCCCGCGTGGGGCTGCTGCCCAGCTAGCTGATTTGGGAGACGGGGCCCGCAAGGCCCTGCAAAGCCCTGACTCACCAGGGATCCAGCCCTGGACACCCTCTTGGGTTCAGGGCTTTGGCCCCGGCTGCATGCCCTCAACCCTTCTGCTCTTCTGCCTCCCTCGCCCAGGCCTGGCTCCGCTTCGGAATAGACACGTACGGCCCTGTCTGCTATGGAGACCTCCACATCCCAGTCCTGGGACAGCTGCTGGGACGGCTCCTCCTTTTCCGATCTTCCAAGGACCAGACAATGTGTCCAGCTTTGGATGCTCTTTATTGCCTATATGAATTCATCCGTAAGCAAAGAAGTAAGAGAAGTTGTGGTGGGCTTCATCCCTCTGCACACAGATAGCTCCTGAGAGGTCTGCTTCTCTTCCTGACCTCCTTTGCCACTCACAGCTGGTTCCTGTAGCATCCCAGCTGCCATTTTGATGCAGAAGCTGAGTGCTCTCCTGAAGTCCAGGATCTGTTCTCTGCGCTCTCCTTCCTCCTGCCTTTCATGTCCCCACAGCCAAAGCTGCCATTGATTACCACGTCCCAAAGCCACGGCTTCCCTGTTAGTGAAGCGCAGATCCATCTGCGTATCACCCCGGCTGGTCCCTCCAGTGCTTGTAGCCAGAAGCTATTCCTGACGCCCTCCAGAAATCTCCTTGACCGCTCGTGTCCTGCCATCTTGCAAGCACATCTCAGGGCGGTTTGGTAAGCTTGCTGGCAAAGCTGCTGCATCTGATTGACTCTTCTGTGTTTCCCTGGCTGTTCAGGCAGGTCGATGCTAAAGGACAAAGCACAACGGCTCCGCTGGATACCTAAGACCACCTCCTTTCTGCTTTTGCCCACCACCACAGACTTTGCCATGGTAATGAGCTCCCCCCTTGCTAGGACTCTTGTCCGTGGCATCAGCAGGGCACTTGTGTGAGCAAAGGCAGGCAGAATCAGCGGGGCTGGTGTGGCCTCACGGTCCCTGGTGAGAGGGTTCCCGCTGTCCCCAAACAGGGACAATGCGGGGGCTGCACTCCACCGTCCCAGCAGCAGCTCCAGCCCTCCCGGCCACCAGCAAGCCCTGCTTCTCTGTAGGGCCAGCACACCGTGCCCATGAGCACACCCAACCCTCCTCCTTCACCCTGGGGGCCCTCTCTTCTCATCCTCCCCCTGCAGGGACTGCCAGCAGTCCCTGCTGCCAGCTTTCCTGCGGGCACTGCCACCAGCACTGCCGGGCACCTCTGGCCAGGGCTGCTGGCGCTGCCCAGGGAAGCAGCACCATCAGGGCACTCGGTGTGACATGGCTTCGCTCCCTGCCTTCCTCCCACAGGCCTTTGCAAAATACCTCCAGCCTTCTGAGAGGACAGACATCGTCCTTGTGGCCATCGAGGCGATGAGAGACTCCAGCGTCTTTGACAAGCAGGCGGCAAGAAACTTGCTGGATGTGGTCATGAGAAACCCTGACTTCTGGCTGGCGGATGTAAGTGGCCTGTGGCTGGACTGCCCTGCCCTTCAGCCCTGTCAGGCCTTGTTCTCCCTCCCTCTCCATCCCTCCTTCCCAAACCCAGGTGTCTTGGGCACCTGAAGCCACCTCAAGGCAGCAGAGAGGGATGGGAAGGGCAGCTGAGGAAATGGCTGCACTCCAGTGGCAGCACCATCCTCACCCGCATCCCCTCCAGGTGCCAAAGATCATGAGCTGCACCCAGGAAAACCTGGCATGCATCAACATGGAGTCAGCCCGGCAGAGCGTGGGGTCACTGCTTCTCCAGCTGACCAACCAGGACACCACCAAAGTGGTCACGACGCTGTTGAAGATCGCTCCACCAGGAGACAGGTACTGGCCCTGACAGCCTTGAGGGCTTGCTCCCTGTGGGGAGAGGGGCCCGGAGACTCTCTGCCTGCCAGGCCCAAGGAATACTGCTGGACACCCCCGAGGAGCAGGGCCTCCATCCCACCAGGCTCTCCAGCACTGGTGGGTCGGCTGGGCCCGCAGCAGCCAAAGCTGGCCAAGGCAGCCCAGAGTCCCGCCACCCACCACGCTGCTCCCAGCCCCACGGGGAAGACCAGCTCAGCCCTCTCCTGCTGCCCAGGGCATCCCAACCGAGGGGCAGGGTCTGCGTCCTGCGGGGCTGCCCCAGGCCACGCTGCTGGGGCCGAGGCAGCCCTGCTGACAGAGCGCTCTGGCTTGCAGCACTGACATGGCCATGTGGGAGGTGATGCTTTCCATCCCCCAGACTTTGGAGAAGATCTTAAAGGAGCTCCTCAGCAAACTCCAGGACCTGACGTTACCCAGCCTGCTCGCCTTGGCTGCAGAGGACGCCTGCGTCCTTCCCTTGGCTGTGAGTTACTGGAGAAGGCCCTGATCACCTCCAGCGAGCCTGCAGGCTCGGCCTGTATCTCACTGCTCTGTTTGTTTCAGCTGACGGCCTCCAGTGGGTTTCAGTCAGAGGATTTGGCTGACCCGTCCCACATCCAGAGCCATCAGAGGCATGCAAGCCTGGTGACGCTCTCCCTGCTGCTTGAAGGCCTTATCACGCTGTCGGAGAGACCCGACCTGGTGAGCAGGGTGTCGTCAAGGGGAGCCACGTGGGCAGCTGGGGGCTGGGGCAGTGGGTAAGGTGGTGGCCTGGCCTTGGCTGGGAGTCAGGCAGTGGGGTGAGTGCTCCAAACGCCCTCCCTGCCACGGTGGGGCCTGGTGTCTGCCTGGGGAGCTTTCCAGGCATGGACCGTTTCACAAGAAGGAAACTCTGTCTTTCATACAGGCAAGAAAAATGCAGGCCCTCCTGCCAGAGATCATGGAGGTGCTCAAGGATGGCAACACAGATATCAAGATGAAGGTCCTGGTGGTCTTCAGAAACATGATGGGTCACCTGAGCAGGAAGGAGGCCAGCCCCATCGCTGTGCAGCTGGCAGAGGAGCTCCCGCCCCTCTTTCATGAGGTAAGGCTGATGTGGGAGCCTGTGCCCCACAGAGGGGCACTGGGCAAGGACAGCTGCCCTTCAGCCCAGCCCTGCGGGCAGGGCCTTCTGCCCTCCTCGCCCCTGTGGGCGCTCGTGGGATGGCTTCTGGGCTTTGCAGCCCAGAACGGCTTCCCCTGGCAGGTTGATGCCTCCGGGCGACCTGAGGCCCCTGTGCTGGGGCCCAGCCTGGCCCCTGTGCCAAGCACCTGCAGGCCAAGAGCTGCTCTCAGAGCCCCGAGGGCTCCCCAGCTGGGCTGCCAGGCAGCACCGGAGATTCCCACAGCTTCTGTGTGCAGAGCCCGACCCCGGAGCATCTCCCCTCACATCTGCCATGCTCACGCCCTTGGCCTAATGCTCACAGTAAGCCGGGAGTGGCTCTTTCTCAAGTCCCCCTCTCCTTCTTCCTGTCAGGAGTCCAGCCAGACGAGAGAGCTCTCCATCAGCCTCTTCAGAGACGTGGTGGAGACTGTGGTGGGGAGCGACCAGAGAAGGATGAAGAAGAAAGCGCGAAGGGGCTTGCTCCCGCTCTTCTTTCACATGCATGACGGGGCCGACAGCGTGGCCAAGGTAGAGATTCCAAAGCTGGCTAGTGACACAGGGAAGGGCGTGCTGACCCCCTGGGCATCAGGGGCAAGAGCTGCTGGCAGTCGCACGCTGGGAGCGTGTGTCACCTCGGGGTCCAACTGCCCGAGTCACTGAGGACAGGGCAGAGCTCCCCTCCGTCCCTGCACCGGTCCCACCACTGCCTTCCTCGTCCCCCAGTGCCTCTTGCTGCAGAGGTGGAAGGGGAGGGGGGGTCCCCTCCCAGCTACGCTCCCTCCATTCGGCCCTCCTCCAGCGCAGCCCTTAGGAAGGCTCCCTGCAGACCCAGCGCAAGCAGGGGCAGAGAAGCTGGCACAAATGTTTCCCGCACCTGCCCTACCTTGTCCAGCTGCAGCCCGTGGCCCCAGGCACGACTACGTGCAGCCCTACAGGCCTCCCTGCTGTCCCTGCAGGTGTTGGAGGCCAAGGTTTCGAGCCTCAATCCCTGTCCCCTCGGGCTGTGCCCAAGAGACCCCCAGGTGTTTAGGCCAGCGCACGTCCCAGCTCTCTGAGGTCAGGATCACGCCTGGAGGAGGGGGACGCCAGGTCTCCTTCCCCAGGCTGCGGTGCCATCTCCCAGCTTCTGCTGCTCTGCAGGTCTCTGGGGAAGCCCTCATCGCCACTGCAGAGCTCCTCAAGTGGGAACAACTCAAGCACCTCACCCAGACAGGACAGACATGGAGGATTGGAGAGTGCTTGGTGAGGACAAATCCCAGGGCCTGGAGACCCTGGCCCATCCAGGCCTTGCAGTGGCAGGGAGTGTCCCAGCGCCCCTGGGACCCCTCTGCCTCTGGCTCTCTCTCAACTGCAGCCCCCCAGGGCTCCTGGCTGGGAGATGGGAACGGCCTGGGGGGGACGGGGAAAGGCAGGTGCTGGGAGGAGGGGCTGGTCCGGCCAACTGGGGAGGCTCTGTGACATGCCCATACCCTTGTGCTCTCTCCAGCTGGTGCAGGACAGGAGCAGGGCTGAAGAATACTTGAAGCAGAGCCTGCCATACCTGGAGGATGCTCAGGCCACCTTGCGAGAGGCAGCCCTCAGGTTCATTGGTGAGCCACAGGCCCCGGGGTCCCTCTTTTGGCAGCCTGGCCCCAGTCCCCGCCGCTGCACCGGCAGCAAGGAGCAGCCCTGGGGCTGCCCGAGCCCCGGCTGTCCCGTGCAGGGCCTTGGCCTCCTTCTCCCAGCCCTGCCCATGCAGGTGGGCTTGGTGGCCACCTTGCTCAGTCCCAACCCCTCGGCTACTGCTCTTCCCTGGGGTCGGCCCTGATGAGGGGGAGGAGGGCGCTGTGCTGCTGGGAGCATGCTGGGGAACGGGAGGTCTGACGAAGCTCTGTGCCTAGGGCTTGCCGTGCGGCCCCTGAGGGACCAAAGCAGGGAGAAGCTGTCTGAGATCTGCAGTGGTGAGTAGGGGCACTGTGGTGTTGGCCGGGGCTGGTGGGGCAGGGGACAGAGCCTGGGCAAGGTGCTGCCATGCCTTGCCCTGCTCCAGGGCAACACTTCAGGGGCAGGGGAACATGTCAGGGGCATTTGGGGCATTCCTGGGCAGCAGCTCTCTCCTGGCCAGGGAAAGAGGTAGGTGGGGCTGGCATGGTTGGGAGGGGATGCCTGGGGCTCTCTGCAGACACAGGGGGTCATCTCGCCTCTGTTTCTCTCTGTCACAGCCCTTGGGACCTTGGAGAAAGACAGCGAACTCTCCATCCGTTCCCTGGCAGCTCAGACCATCCTCATCCTGAGCCCTCCAACGATGCAGCTGAGATCAAGATGCACCCTGCGAGCACTGTGCTGCTGGTGCTGCTAAGCCAGGCAGAGGTGCAGCTCTTCTCAGGAAAATGGCTCATGTTTAATAAAGCTGGAACTCACGGTGTCCTTCAGATGTGTATCTGCCACACAGCGAGGAAAGGGCACAAAAAGGGTTGTTCCAGCTCTGGCCACCCCATGGTCTCTGGGCTTCCCAGCGAGGCCCCAGCATCTGCCACTGTTGCATTGCCACTTCCCCGCCCCATGAAGGACTCAGGAGGGTTTCCAAGCAGAGTACAGAGGTGCTAAGGGGGCTAGAGGGCAACTGCAGGGTTCCTGGAGGGACTAGAGGACAAACAGAGTGCCTCGGTCACCATGATTGCCGCAGAAGGGCTCCTTGGGGGACTAGAGGGGTCCTAAGATGGCTAGATGAGCAGCAGAAGGCTCCGGGGCATAACAAACACCGATGGAGGAATGCTGAGGGGACTAAAGTGGTATTGTAGAGTCTAGGGGGCCCGGCCCCCAGTCTAGTGGGGTTTCTTAGGGTGCTAGAGGTCCCGCAGAGGTGTCTGGGGTGTAATGAAGGCCTCTGGGTGGTCCTGGGTGGAATAGAGCGTTCCTAAGACAGCTACAGGGCAAATGGTGGAGCCCTGTGGTTGGTGTGTGCCCCAGAGCCCACCACTGGGCCCCCGTAAAGGCCAACGGTGGGCTTTTGTGCACAGTGAGGGCCGAGGAACGGTTCCTGAGGCTCAAAGGGAGGGTGCAAGGAGGCTGACAGAGGGGTGCTGCGGGGACTGGGAGGCAAACCGAGGCCTCTAGAGAAGACCAAAAGGCGCATTGGGGTGCTGAGAGGTTCTGAGGGGGCATCCGGGTGAGGCTGAGGCAAATCCAGGACAACAGAGGGGTTCAGAGGGGGCTAGTGGATATGAGGAGGGCCCTAGGCCTGAGGGGACTGGAAGGGAAAATGAACAAGCCTTGACGGGATCCGATGGCAAAAAGAGAATCACCCCCATCCAAGACAGCTAGTCCTTATCCACCTCTTTCCCATCCTGCCCCCAGGTCTCCCCATTTGCCCTCAACCAGGCGGCCCAGACACCCACACCCAGCCAGCCCGGGCAGAGCTGAGCGTGGTCACGCTGGGCAGTGGCTCCATGGCACCTCTCGGGCTGTCAGAGATGGGGTACAGAGGGGCTGTTCCAGGGTCCCTTGGGCTGTTTGGGGGTTCCTTGGACTGCCTCTGTGGAACAGACACGCTGAGGCAACAGCGCCAGGACTACAGCTCCTGGCACATCCTGTGGACCAACATGGCCACACAGCAGGGCTGTACCAGGAGATGACAGCTCCCTGCAGGCCCTTCAGGCCAACATGCCTCCAATGTGCTCTGCCTGCGACGGGTGGCAGCGGCAGCAGAGAGCTCCGCGCCACAGCGCCTGTCGGACAACGCCCGCCATTTCCCGTCCCCCCCCTCACACCCCTGCTGCCCTGACAAGCCCAGAAGCTGCACTGGTGGCCCCGGCCTCCTCACGGGGGAAGATGGCAGTCCTGGAGCACAGAGCGAGGGACGGGCTGTTGTCTGCTGTGGAGAGCGGCGTTCCTCCACCACAGAAGCGGCCCAGGTACAGCAGGCCCTGAGGGGCAGGCCCTGGTCTCCTGCAGAAGAGCTCATGCTCCAAGGGCCAACAAAAGAGGTAGGCTAGGCTGCTATGATACCCATGTCAGGTACATACACGCTATGAAGTGTCAGAATACAGCCATTTGCAGCTACAGTCCCTGGCATTGTGGGATGTAGCTTGATGGACATGGTGCTGTGTGGTGTTGGGTGGGTTGTGGCTTGTTATTGTTGTTGTGTGGCATGGGTTTTGTGGGGGTTTTTTTTGTGGGTTTTTTGATGTTGTGTGGTTTTTTTTTCTTTTTTTTTTTTTTTTTTTTCCCCCCCAGGTTGGACTCGATGATCTTACAGGTCTTTTCCAACCATACTGATTCTGTGATTCTGTAACCCCACCTGATGCTGCTCAGCAATGCAGCATTTTCATAGTTAACACATAGAAACCAAATAAAAGGGCATGACAGAAATTGCTACTGGCAGAAAATGGCAGGATATTACCAATAAACAGATTTAATGTACAGGTGGGTTGAGCCACTCATGATACTCATAGCAATCAGGCTGCAGTAATTAAGAAAACCATGTTCAAATTCCAGCATTGACTTTTGTGTCTGGCCAAAGATGAATGAATTTGCTCTCTGGAAGAGGTGGGGATTACAAGAGCATTTCAAATCAGTGACCATAGGCAGGTTCAGGTGGTTGCACCGTAGGAGTGCCAGTGATGAGTCGGCATCCCTGGAAGGCAAACAGAAGCCAGAGAAAAATCCTGGAAAGCACAGGCACTGTCACAATCATCTACATAACAAGAAGCACCCATTTGCACATATGGCTTTTTTTTTTTTTTTAAGAAAACTAACATGAGTGTAGCTGCATAGTCTTACCTCACTGTCACAAATATACCTGATAACAGAATCCCTCAAATTACTTTTTCCTTCATTTATCTTTGAGACTTGAAAGAGAACAGAGGCCTCAGCAAATCTCTGCGTCACAGAAACATCAAAAAAATGCCTCGGCAGCTAATAAGATTAACTGTATTAAAATATAGTACTTAATTGCTGCATAGTTAAACAGCTTTGGGCTGTCTGCCAGGTAACTTTTCTTGGTCCATTCTTTCATATCCAAACAGGAGAAATATTTTGAGTCTGTTAAAGGGACAAGCTTAGGAAAAATACTTTTCTTTCGGTTAATTGCTAAGTTGTGACACAACCACCTTGAAAGACACAAGCCAGGCACTCAGCTTGCAAGCCTCTCCTGTCGATTGCTTTCATATTCCATTTCTTGAGCTTTAATAAAGAAAAGGTATTCATGTTTTCTCCTGTTTTGCTTTTGAAGCCAAGTATCAAAGCCACACACAAAAAATCACCAACCAATGAGGATGGCAGAGGGGACATTTTGCTTAGTTGATGTCACCATCTCCTCGTAGGCTTTGTAAAAGTTACTTCAAAACCTAAAGGTTGGGCCCATCTTGATCTGACAGTATCCCTTGAAAGAAAAGGAACATTTCATTATTCAATACGATGCGTTAAAATGACTTGATGTGCTGGTTATGGTCATACCATATGACATCATGCTCAGTATGTAAAGCTGGGGGGAGAAGAAGGAAAGGGGGGACATTCGGAGTGATGGCATTTGTCTTCCCAAGCAACCGTTACGCGTGATGGAGCCCTGCTTTCCTGCAGATGGCTGAACACCTGCCTGCCGAGGGGAAGGACTGAATGAATTCCTTGCTTTGCTTTGCTTGCGTGCACGGCTTTTGCTTTACCCGTTAAACTGTCTTTATCTCAACCCATGAGTTTTCTCACTTCTACTCTTCCAATTCTCTCCCCCATCCCACCTGGGGGGAGTGAGCGAGCGGCTGTGTGGTGCTTAGTTACCGGCTGGGACTAAACCACGGCAGTCCTTTGTGGCGCTCAACGTGGGGCTCGAAGGGTTTGAGCTAATAACAGATCCACAGAACTTATTAGAAGGGGTTTCTCTCTGTTAAAAGTTATAGGTCACAATATTGATTCATCTGTTCTTGACATTAGTTTATTTGATCTGCATCTTATTTGACCCTGGTGTGTTTGGAAGACACTGGGACACCCAGGAGAGGGCGCTGGTGTGTGAGGGTGAGAGTGTGACAGGCAGGAAGGAACATTAGGGTGCTGTTGGGGTGACACTGAGACACCCAGCAGGGGAAGTCAGGGTGCTGGGGTGACAGCAGGACACCCAGGAGAGGAGGCTGGGTTGTTGGGGTGACACTGGGACACCCAGGAGAGGGAGCTGGGGTCTCAGGGTGACAGTTTGACAGGCAGCAAGGAACATTAGGCTGCTGGGGTGACATTGTGACACCCAGGAGGGAACATTGGGCTGTTGGGGTGACACAGGGCACCCAGGAGGGGAAGCTGAGGGGTTGTGGTGACACCTGGACACGCAGGAGAGGGCGCTGGGATGTCAGGGTGACAGTGTGATAGCCAGGAAGGGACACTGGGGTGCTGGGGTGACAGCGGGACACCCTGGAGGGGACCCTGGGGTGCTGGTGTGACACTGGGACACCCAGGAGGGGATGCTGGGGTGTTGCAGTAAAATTGGGACACCCAGGAGCGGACATTGGGGTGTTGTGGTGAAAATGGTACAACTAGGAGAGGGCGCTGGGTGTCAGGATGACAGCGTGACACCGAGGAGGGGACATTAGCCTGCAGCGGTGACAGCAGGACATGCAGGAGAGGATGCTGGGGCCTCACGGTGACGCTGAGACACCCAGGAGGGGACACTGGGGTGCTCTTGTGACAGCGGGACACCCTGGAGGAAACCCTGGGATGTCAGAATGACAGCGTGACACCCGGGAGGGAACATTAGGGTGTTGGGGTGACACAGGGACACCCTGGAGGTTGCAGTGGGGTGCTGGAGTGACAGCAGGTCACCCAGGAGGGGACCCTGGTGTGTTTGGATGACACTGGGACACCCAGGAGGGGATATTGGGGTGCTGGCGTGACACTGGGACACCCAGGAGGGGACGCTGGGGTTTTGCGGTGACACTGGGACACCAAGGAGGGGGCGGTGGGGTGTCATGGTGACAGTGTGTCAGGCAGGAAGGAACTTTAGGGTGCTGTTGGGGTGACACTGAGACACCCAGGAGGGAACTCTGGGCTGTTGGGGTGACACTGGGATACCCACGAGGGAACATTAGAGTGCTGGGGTGACAGCAGGACACCCAGGAGAGGAGGCTGGGTTGTTGGGGTGACACTGGGACACCCAGGAGAAGACACTGTGGTGTTGGGGTGATACTGGGACATGCAGGAGGGGACCCTGGGATGTCAGAGTGACAGCATGACATGCAGGAGGGAACATTGGGGTGCTGAGGTGACAGCAGGACCCACAGGAGGGGACATTAGGTTGTTCAGGTGACACTGGGACACCCAGGAGGCAACGCTGGGGTGCTGGGGTGACACTGGGACACGCAGGGGGAAACCCTGGTGTGTCAGAATGACAGTGTGACACGCAGGAGGGAATATTGACGCGGTCAACCCAGCACCCCAGTGTCCCCTCCTGGCTGTCCCAGTGTCACCTCAGCACCCCAATGTCGACTCCTGGGTGTCCCAGTGTCACCCCACCACCCCAGCATCCCCTCCTGGATGTCCTGCTGTCACCCCAGGACCCTAATGTTCCTTCCTGCCTGTCACACTCTCACCCTGACACACCAGCACCCTCTCCTGCGTTTCCCAGTGTCATCCCAACACCCCAGCGTCCCCTCCTGGGTGTCACAGTGTCACCCCAGCACCCCAGTCTTCCCTCCTGGATGTCATGCTGTCACTCTGACACCCCATCGTCCCCTCCTGGGTGTCCCAGTGTCACCCCGACACCCCAGCGTTCCCTCCTGGGTCTCCCAGTGTCACTCTAACCCCCACTGTTACCCCCCCAGCCTGGTGGGACCCCCTGCCCCACTGTCCTCCCCCCCCCCCCCAGTATCCAACCCCCCCGCAGTGCTCCCCATCTCCCCAGTGCCCCCCCAAGCTGTTCCCCCCCCTCTGGGGTCCCCTCCCTGCGCTGTCACCCCCCATGTCCTCCCACCTGCAATCTGCTCCTTGGTGATTGGTCAACCCTGGGGGGGACGGGGGGACACAGATGAGGCGGCACCCACAGGACCCCCGCAGCACCCAACGCCCCAACACCTGCTGGCACCCATAGCCCCCCCAACACCCCCCCAGCACCCATCCCCCCCCAATCCCCCCAACATGCCCCAGCATCCCCAGCCCCCAACACCCCAACATGCCCCCAGCACCCATCGCCCCACCCAACCATCAGTGACCCATTGTCATAGCAACCCAGTGACACCTTCCCCAGCAGCCCCTTGGTCACCATAGCAACCCAAGTGTTCCCACTCCATAGCATTCCTTTGGTCGCCATGTCAACCACGGTGTTCCTCCACCCCATAGGAACCCCTTAGTCGCCATAGCAACCCCAGTGCTGCTCCCCCCCCTCCATTGTTACAACTCTCTAATATAAAAACTCATCTACACAATGTATGTAGGTGAGCAGGCACTTCTTTATTGCAGCGCTGGACGCACAGGGGATCGCTCCACCTAGTGTGCGTGCTTAGTTTCTCTGCTACAAAAGTTGTATACAATCAAAGTATACATATTCATTGTATTTGCAAGAAACAGTTAACATATTCATACAATTTCCAAGAACTCATTAATATATGTAAATGCTCATGACACATGCGCCTTCAGGTACACAGGTGGTCGTCTAAGGTCCTCTGGTGGTTGTCCATAGTCTTCCTCATGGTGTCCTTTAGTTGGACCCAATCTTTGCGCATGCTCAGGTTGGTTGCAAAATTTCATTCTTGCAATCTTCTTAAGTTTTCCCCGGTTTACTGACCAGGCCTACAACGTATCATTCTCTTGACAAGCAAATTCTACCTATGCACAATGCTACATTGTTCAACAGTTAGTCTATGATTAAATCACAGATAAATCATACCTAGTTACCTTCATACAGAATATATATAATTTAATTTTCATTAATCACTCTCCGGATTATACTATTCTATCAATATCTATACTTAAAATAATTAATGGATATTTCTATTACTATCTATTGATCGGCATTCTTGATATTCGAATCAAGATGGGAAAGGGAAGGAATTTCCCAAGCAGCATCACTGGTGCATATCAGGTCACACTGTCACAGGACTCCAACAAGACTTTTCTATTCAATTCTTCATCGTTCCATCTCGTTACTGTTAGTTCCTTAGTACAGAACAGCGACCTCCTGGTGAAATTCCTATGGTTATTGTTTCTAACTTAACAATCCTAACTTATGCATTTGTATTTTATTATTTTATTTATTAATCAAATTTAACCCTTCTATATGATCATATTTTGATTACTTAAAAAAAATCAGAGTATTTACAACATTTGTATGACCTACCTGTGTGCTGCCCCCCCGACATTTTTCCCCAGTGTCCGCGGTGCTGCTTATACACCGTCACTGTTCGTAGATTTTTGCTGCAGACGCTGACTCAGGGGCAATGCTAGGCAGAAGGGTGTGTTGTTTCGAGTCCCCCGATGCATTCAGACAAGGCAAAACCTTTGGAGATACCTGGCCAAAGTCCCCTCGGCGTCCGGATCTTTTCCCGTCACCCTTGGCTTTTTAAAGAGGTTTCTCCTCCCCTTTAGCTGGGGAAAGGTCGGGAGCAGCAGTGGGCGGCTGACGGTACGTGGGTGGTGAGGAACAAGGGCAACAGAGAGGCCTAGGGTTTTAGAGGGATTCTGGTTTTCATGTGACCCAAAATCAGAAGCGCCTTCAATCATGAGTCTGCACCAGGGCCTGCGAGAGAGCTGTAGCCGTCACTGAGGGAGCAACAGCAGCCCTCAGCAGAAAGGATAAGACAGTGTATCTTTCCGTGCCTCAGAAAGCCAGGCCCGACAACAAAGGTCATAAAAAAGGAGATGTTTAATTAGATAACTTCATTTATACCCTTCTGTTTTCAGTCTATCTGTGGTGGGAGTCTGCTGCCTGACAGGAGTCCGCTGCCCTGTCCGTGTTGGCCTTCATGCGTGCTGCCAGGCGGGAGAACGTCCGTCCGCTGGAAGTGCCCTCCAGGCTGAAGAGGTGCTCCAGTAAGGAAAGGCAGCAGCTCTGCCGCAGCAGCCAGGCTAGCCTCTTCCTCCTGCCACAGAGAGAAACTGCTGGGCCCAGAGGCACGAGCTGTGCAGTGCTAAATCAGACAGCGTGGGGGGAAAGCAGGGTGGCGGACAAGCCAGTTACAGCTCCTCGGAGGAAAGGGAGCTGATGGAGGGAGGGCTGCCGGAGCGGGAGGAGGCAAGCAAAGAAGTGCTGCCGGGGGAAGCTCGAGAGGGCGTCTTGGCACTACAGCACCAGGGGGGCCAAGCAAAGCCGGGAACTGGCAGGAAAAGGGGGATCGCCCTCTGAGCTTCCTCATTCCCACACCTCAGCTCCACCTCCTGCTCTTTCCCCATGTCCTGGTCCTGCCTCCAGACCCCCTGCCCCTTTCCAGCCTCTACTCCCTGTTCACAGCTCCCTGTTCCCAGCCACCACCACTCCCCTGCCGCAGCCAACACGTGCCAGCGGACACATGCCCGGCTGCAAGCTGCTTTTTACCCAAAGGTGTGCTTTGTTCCCTTGACTGCGCAGAGGGGAGGGAGCGTGGGGCTCTGTCGTTCCCTGTTCTAGCCCCACATCGCTCCTTGATGCCTCGGTCCTGCTAAGGCCTGTGCATCAGGTTAGGTGTGGCCTCAAGTCTAGGCAGGTCTGGGCCCGGACACCTGGGACCAGGTAGGAAATGGCTCTTCCTCCTCTGGGTTTCAGCTCTGCTTCTTACCGGGCCTCCTGCGGAAGGGAGGTTGCTCTTCTGGCAATGTAAGCGGCACACTGCAACTTTTCCACCTGAGACTTGACAAAGGCTCCAATGGAGGTCCGGGGGAACGGCCTTTTGAGCAGGCTCAAAGCCTCCCTGATCATTTTCTTTGCCAGCTTCACACGTCCCATATGACAGCAGACCTGCACAGGAAAAGGAATGCATCCCGATACAGGCTAGTTGCCCAAGAGACGGCAGGAATCTGCCAGTGGCTGGAGATGCCAGGGATATCCCCTGCATCTGGGGAAGGCATCCAGCTCCGTCCCCCAGGAGATCCCTCCAGACCTCCCCGTCTCTTTACCTCCCCTTTGAGGCTGAAGAAGGTGGCCTCTTCAAAGCGGGCTATCACATTCGCTTTCTTCTCTATTGAGTCCCTCAGGAGCTCCGCTTCATCCAGCTTCAGGAGGGCCTTTGCGCAAGCACACAGAGAGCAGGTGAGCGTGGGTGCAGAGCCCGTGGCCAGCCTTGTCCTCCCACATTGCCTCTGGCATGTGTCTTAAGAGGGCCTGTTTCTCCCCCGGCGATGCTCGCTCAAACACAGTCACACTGGCTCAGAGCACAGGCACCAGTGATCCTTCAGACCACCTCCCTGCTAATGCCCCTCGTGCTCAGTGCCCTGTGTCTCTTGCCGCGGAAGAGGCAAAATGGAGGAAAAGGTCAGGGTCTGACCCCAGCATTTCCCTTCCAAGGCCCTGCGAAGGCATGCCCTATTGCAACGGGGAAGTTGTCCTGCCCAGAGCCAGGCGAGCGAGAGGACTGCGTGCTCAGTGGGTGCTGGCAAGCAGGGCAACTCACCATGTAGCTGTTGGAGACGTGCAGGTAGGCAGCCGCACACTCCAGAAGGTAGTAAAAGGCTCTGGCAGCATCGCCCATTGCCATGTAGTGGCGAGCCAAAGGCACAAGCACCGATTCCACGATGGCTTTGCATTCACATGAGCTTGCGCCGTTGCGCTTCCCGTCGGTCTTGCTGGGCAGCTCAGTTGTCTGTTCACGCTTTGCCAGGAACCACCCTGCCACACTAGCCAGAGGACAGTTGCCAGGGGAAGAAGAGAGCAAAGCAAACACGGACATCACCTACACTGGTCTTTCTCCCCACAGAGTCAGCATCAGAAGTCCTCTGTTCAAAGCAGAGCACGAGGCCACGCGCAGGCGTGACTCATACAGGTGCTTTGTAGGAAGGGAGAAAAAGACAAGCTGGGCTTTCTGTCACCTCCCACAGGCAAACCACCCGAGTCCCTGGGGCGGCTTTTCCCCTGCAGATTTTGCAGCGCTACTCTGTAGGAACTGGAAAGCAAGGGCTGCTCCAGCGCAGTGTGACGATCACTCTGAGCCCATGGCTTTCCTCAAGCACTCTCTCATCTCCATGGCCATCTCCTCCCAGCCCCCACCCCACAGAAAGCCTCCTCCCTAAGCTACAGTCACAACCGGCAGCCAAATCTGTCTCCTCTGGAGACACTGGCTGAGCTCACTGGCTTCAAAACTAATCAAAACCTTGTCTGCTCACCCAAAATCCTCCTCCGTGAAAGCCTGCGGCTGCTGCGGAGCATCTGCAGCATCTGCAAAGAAAACAGGGGGTTAGACACCTCCTCGCGTACCCTGGGTAAGAGCTGCTCTCCCTTTCCCAGCGCGCTTGCAAGGATCCTTGCAAGGGTCCCGACACACTGAGGAAAGTCTGCAGTGGTCGTCCTCACCTCCTGGGCTCATCCCTAGCAGATCTGCTCCCACCCGACCCCCAGCACACACCCCGGGCCTCCTGGAGGGCCCGGGCTGCAGAGCATGGTGCACAGCATACCCTCAGTGGCGTGGGTCCTATCCTTCATCTGTTCTCCAGCGAGCACCAAGGCCTCCCAGCTGCCTGAGTCGCCCTGGTCAGCAGGGCCCGGACAGCTCCCTCCGTCCTGGGTGCCGCTGACGGCAAAGCGGTGGAAGGCGACAAAGTCCCCTTGGCCGCAGCTCTTGCATTTGTGTGCGTGCTGCTCCAGGAAGGCGGCACACTTGCCGTGCAAGGCGACCCGCTGTCTCTCGGGCCACAGCTCGTAGGCAGCCTCCCGCAGCAGCGGGACACAGAAGGCCAGGACGCCAGACTGCTGCTCCGTGGGCTTCTTGCTCGGAGAGGGCCTCTCCACACCTGCAAGGCAAAGGGCCTTTGCATCAGCCCGAGCTGGGGCCAGGGCTCAGGGCCGTCCCAGCCGGGCCACGAAAGGCATGCCTTGCTGCGCATCCTTGGCAGCGAACCAGCGCTGCTGCACACCGAGCCTGGCAGCACGGGGCGAAAGGGCCTGGCTTGCCTTGCTGACGCTAGCAGAGCCCTGGGGACGCAGTGCTCAGCTGCGCTCCAGGCAGCAGCTGGGGATCTTGCCGCCAGCCCAAGCGAGCCCTGGCCAGCGCTTTCTCCCTGCTCTTGGCAAGGCAGTCCCCAGCCTCCTGAGCTTCCCGCCCTGTGCCACAGGGGAATCAAAGCTGAATAAAACCTGTCAAAGGCCCCGGGGCACTCTGGAGGGCACCTTTGATCTGGATGCTGCAGGCTGCTGGAAGAGGAGTTCAGGGGTTCCGCACACCCTCCCATGCCCTCCCATTGCTTTGAGATGGACTTGTAAGATCTTTGAGCAACCCATCCCCAACAGCCATGCCTGCCTGAGCTCCAGCCACCCATCACCAGGGGGGAAGCGCACCATGCCCTGGGGAGCCGGCACACAGCTGGGAGCTCCCTTGTCCACCTTCCTGCTACCACTTACCGTGCTCTGCCTGCAGAGAGGTGGCTGGCCCCTTGCTAGCATCTTGGACATCTTCTGGCACCTCTGTGTTTTTCAGCCACTTAAGGATGTTGTCGCTCACCAGCATGTCCAACAAGTAATTCATCTTGTGCCTGATGCCAGCGGGAAGGATGTGCAACAGCAGCTGGGTGGTAAACACTGGCCCGATGACAGCTGCAAACTTCAAAACCGTCTGCTTCAGCGGCTTTATCCGGTCCAGCTGAGCCAGCACAATCTCTGCCAAAAAGAAGCGACACGTCTCTCTCTTGCCTGTTCCCCATGCTGAGGCTGGAGAGGCTGGAAAGTTTCAACACATGAAACGGGCTAGGCTTTGGCCTCCTCTCCTCGGGACTGCACCTGCTGGGCAATCGCAGCCCAGGGTCGGCCTCTTCAAAATGGCTCCGCTCCTGTTGGAATTGCAGGCCACAAGGCCCGGGGAAAAGCGAGACGCTCAAATAAACGCTCCCCCACCAAGGGTGAGGAGGGCAGGATCCAGCAGGTACATGCATCCCGTCATGCAGCCTGCCAGATCTGGAGTAGGGTTTTGCCCAACAGTGCACACAGAGAACAGGGAACTTTCCCCACCTCAGAGGTGGACTCCGAGCTCCCCACAGTGGTTGTCTTAACTTGGCCAGATAATACTATTCCTTTCTTTTGGTTTTCTTCCCTTTTTTTTTTTTTTTTGACAAAACAACTTAATAGCAGGAATGCTTTGGCTTGACATTTCCTCCAGGTTCATACAAATGGCTACAGCTAGAGAGGAGGGACATGCCTTGCCAGTTCCCCCATCCAGCTCCCCTGGCTACAGGGGGGATTTCCCTGCCAATCCACAGAGAAAAAAAACAGATTTGGTTTGGACTAAGAGCCTTGAGAGCAGCATTAGGTAGGGAACTTAAAAAGAGAGTAGCGAGGTAGAAGCCGTGTTCAAAGTTGAGTCAGAGGCAAGTCAAAGATTTTTTCCCAGCCAAGAGTTTGTTTCTGTGAGAAAAGGGAGTCATTTTGGTGTTGCACCAACAACCTTTTCGCTCCTACCTGCTGCTGGAAAGCAGCCAGCAGGCTCACGGCTGCTCCACATACAGGAGGGGAAAACGGCTGCCCGCAACCCCAGGCCTATTTCTGGTCAGACCAGAGCCACCTTCCCAGCAGAGCCCCCAAGCTGAGAGGGTGACTCTGCAGCACACAGATGCCCAGCCTCCCTCTAGCTGATGCCCCAGGAAGGGGCCCCAGCACAGCCACAAGCCGGCAGAGCGGCACACGGCCCCTCACCTTTCAAGGTGGTGGGCAGCACGGTGTTCTCCAGGTTCACGTCCGGTCTGATGATGCAGACCCTGCCATCATTCCCCGCGCTGGAGCTCGAGGTTGCTGCGAGGGATGAAGCCTCGAGTGCAGAAGCTGGGTGGAGCAAGAGAGCACAAATAAGGCAATTTGACAAGTGACTTACAGCTTGCAAACATTTCAAAATTCACCTGAGACGGGACAAGTCCCACCTTACGTGGTCCAGTGCCGGCGTGCTGACCTGCCTGCGCTGAATGTGCTCATTAAGCAGAGCAAAGCAGTTTCCACTGCACGCGGTTCTTTGCATAGCCCTCCCAAAGATGTTCTGCCTTCAGACCAGCCTTCCCAAACAGTGCCTCAGTCAAAGCTTCCAGAGTTCCCAGGGGGCGACTGACAGCCCCGGGACAGAAGCAGCAGCATTGCTGCCTTCAACAGCGCTACCTCCACAGCCAGGGAAATTGCCAGTGATAATGCAAAATGTAGCGTCAGTCCTGGCTCTTCCCACGGCCACGGCACTCTGGCTGGCATTGCTCTCTCGGTGCCATTACCACCATTTTCTTCCATTACCTAACTCGCTAGCCCCTGCTTTGGCTGTCCCAACAGCAAGGCACGCAGGAGCCCACACCTCCGCCAGACCAAGTTCTGCACTGCTGCAAGATCTGACTCTGCCCACATCCATGGGGGACCAATGGGGCAAGACTGTGCTGCGGAGAATGTGCCCCAGCAACTCACGACTCAGCAGCAAAGGTGCTTACTGATCAGGCTCTCCCAGTTGTCCTCTGCTTTTTCACCCTGCCTCTGGGTGCGGAACAAGAGCATGTCGTTGCAACGAAGGCAGCGCAGCTGCTCTTCACAGTAATATGGGATCCCCGAGCTTCTGTGCATCAGGAACCTGGACAGGAGCAGACCCAGCAGTGAGCAGCACAAAGAAAGTAAGGTGAAACACAGTTCAGGTGGGCGGTGAGTCACGCGAGCATGCCAAAGTAGCCAGCATCTTTGTCACAGCTACAGCTCTCTTTGGAAAGAGACAGTCCTCCCGCTGGCTTGGGCTTTTGGGCCCCCCTGAACCTCCAGCCTTCGCTGAAGTCCATGGGAAAAGAATTGCGGACAATGCTCAAAGCACAGAGCAGCGAGCCCTGCCTTCCCTCTCTTCAGGAGCCTAGATCCTCTCTGGCAGCAGGACGGACCTCTGCCCCACGGAATCTCCCCCACACCCTGGCCACCTAGACCAAGGCCTTTTCACACCCCAGCCACGCTGCGGCTCGGGACTCTTCCTCCCTTTCTCCCTGTGCAACAGCGAAGGGCTGAGACCTCCCACGCTCTGTCTCTAGGGAGTTGCCCCCTCTCAGCTCACACCTGCCAGGGAGAGGCATAACAAGCAACCCATGCCTGGTACTCCCTAGAGCTGGCGATGCTTCTAGCAGCTCTGCGTTCCCTTTCCTGGGGGATTGATTCCCTTCCATGGTCTGCGTAAGTTCAAGCCCTCAGGAAGAGCTCCCCTGCCTCCAACTTACCTCGCTAGATCCCTGGAGATGCTGACCGCTCCAAGCTCCTGGCAGACTTTCTGCACCACAGCTGACGGTTTCAGCTCGTCCAGATGAACACAGGTGACTTTCTGGGACGTTGTGTTGTCTGCTGCGGCTTTGCGAAAGCTCTCTGTTCTCGCGTAGCCCGGAGCTAAGCTCACCACCATGAAGAGGGAGACAGTTGGGAGCACGGCTGACATGATACTCCAGGAGGCAGGGTCGATGAAATGGGCATTGTCGATGACAAATATGCCAAATTCTCCTCCAATGGCCTGGAAAAAGCAGGTTGTTCTGAGGGGAATCCGGTGCATTCTCAAGTGTCTTCCAGGGGAGGAGATACAGCCTCTGTCTCTTGAGAGGATGCTCTGAAGTCTCTCCCCAAGCACTTCCCTGCTCAGAAGCTGACTGACTCTTCATTTCTTTGAGATTTTAAGGTCACACCTAACATCACTTGCCCTGCAGAAGGAGGGAGCTTGGGCAAGGGAATGCAGAAGTTACTGTTCCTCCTCCAGGGCACGCTTTACGGGAGGGAAGTTATTGGGTGTGTTTGTGGGGCTGCGGGGAGGAGGTGGGGGGTGGGGGGTTTCTCAGGCCCTGAACGGTGATGACCCAGATGTGTGGTCCTCCCAAATGTTCTCACTGCTGTGGTGCAGAGCCCGCAGCCGGCAGGGTTGTTTTCCTTCTCCGACCCAGGAGGAAGGAAGGAGAAATGCTCACCTTCTCTAGCACTTTCGCCCAAGTCGAGCGCAGTTCCATTTGTCTTTGAGTTTCACGCATCTCGCGAGCCTTGTCCGAAACGGGAAACTGGCCAAAGAAGCAGAGTCAGGGAGAACCATCGCTCCAGCGCTAGGCACACCTGGCCACCAAGCAAGACGGCAGAGCAAACCGCCTCTGCTGGCCTCAGCACCTTACTTCTCCCCAGCACAGGCGCAGGGAGCCACAGTGGGGACTTCACCCGGAGCCTAAAGCAGAGGCCCTCTGCTGAGGGTCTCTGGCAGAGCTGGCGCTTGGGAGTGGGCTGAAGAGCTGGTGCTCTGGCTGTGGGAATCTTGGGCTGGCTGGAGCAGACCATTCACACAGCGGCAACCTCAGCACGAGGTCAGCACCAGCCTCTCTCCAATGCCACTTCCAGGGTGCTGAACAAGGCACCGGGCACTGCCGGATGCAGCGCGGGGCGTGAACTCACCACAGACAGGGAGTCCCCCGCCCCGGAAAGGGAAACGTGTGCTATGACCCCTGCGATTCCCGCCCCTGAGCTAAGGCACTCCCAGCAGCGTGCCCACCCAACGTCAGACCCAGAAAAGCTCACGAGAAGGCCTTCTCCAGGGCCAGAGAGGCTTCTCGCTCTCACCTTGACAAGGAAAATGTCATTGAGGAGGCAGTAGCTGCTCTCTTCGATTGTCCCTCGGAGCTTTGTCCGCAGCATGTCCTGCCTGGCACTGCACGATTCACAGTCCTCGAGGCCCAGGGCCCTGGCCATCAGCATACGGAGGGCAGAGAAGAACTGCCTCTCGTTGACCTCCAGCAGTTCCATGGTAACTACCCTGCCGTGCAAAGGCAAAAGGGACTGAGATCCCCAACAGCCCAAGCCTTCTAAGACAAAAGGGGTGGGGATGCCCTTGGAGCGGGGGGGCCGCCCATCAGCCACCCATCTCAAAGTGCTTCCCAGAGAAGGCCAAGCTTTTCACTCCTCGTACGAGAAAGGGCACAGAGGGGTAGTTGCTGCCAAGGCACTGGGACAGCCCGCTCCGGACCCTGTGTCTCCGCAGCGCCGGCCCCACGCGTCTCGCTACGTGCCCTCTGCAGAGGAACTCACGGGGCTAAGAGGCAAGGATGGAGCAAGCGGCGAGTTTGCCTTTGGGCTCCAGGCCTTAGCAGCCTGCCTCCCAGACCACAGGAAGGCTTTTCTGCCCCAGTGCTCCTTCTGGGAAAGAGCCAGAGGGCAAGCAGGGCTTCTGAGAGAGGCCACCCTGCTGTCTGTTGGGTCTGGAGTCAGAGGCAAAGCATTGAGCTTGGGCTTTTTCCTTCTACCCGTGCCTGGCCCAGAGGTGAAGGAGGAAAGACCATGGCTCAAGAAGCCACCTCCAACTCCCCGAAGAGGCAGAGGCGGGAGCAGAGCATGCAGGAGCTCCTGGGGAGTATCTCCAGGAGGCTTTTTCGGAAGGCTGCAGTCCAAGGGCCAGGTGCACTGGCAGAGGGGTTGGAGTGTTCCACGGCTGTCAGGGGACGGGCAGGGGCGGTGTCCCAAAGCTACGGGTTAAAAACCTGTACCTGTGGCCAGCAGCCTGGCCTAAATAGGCCAGCTCAGCAAGTAAGTGGCTCTTTCTGGAGCCCCTCGTGCCCTCAAATGCCAGGATGCGGCTTTGTCCTAAATCCTCATAGGCTTTCAAGCAGCTGACAAAGAGGTCAACCTCCTTCTCCCGACCTGTGAAGACGAACAAGAAAGCGAGCTGCTGGGGCGTGCTGAAAAGCAAAGAGCTGTCCCTTTCGCTGGCATCCCTCCCCGCCACCAAATCTGCCAGCCTGCCTACACCCAGGCCTCCTGCCTGCCCTCTCATCCCAGCTCTTGCACCTCTGCCTTCCTCAGAGCGGTAGCGGACCCACCTGCCCGCCTGCCCCACAGCGCAGCTCCCATGCCCTCTTCCCTGTCCCGTCCCCCTCCCTTCCCCTCCCACAGGCACAGAGATTCAGCCGGCTCCATGCAACTCCCCACAGCGATCCAGCACAAGACTGCAAGGGACGGTTTGAGTCGCTGCAGGCAGCTATGGCCCAAAGAGCCTCAAAGCATCTCCTCACTGTACCATGAGCCACAGAGCACTTCCCAGCAGCTAAGGCGGCATCTTCAGGCCTGTACTGGTTTTGGCTGGGCTAGAGTTAATTTCCTTCAGCAATCGTTCATATGGTGCTATCTTTGGGATTTGTGACCAAACATCGGTGCTGATAGCACAATGATGTTTTAGGTACTGCTGAAGAGTGCCTGCACAGCGTCAAGGCCTTTTCCATTTCTCACGCCGCCCTGCCAGCGAGCAGGCTGGGAGTGCACAAGAAATTGGGAGGGGGCAGAGCCGCGACAGCTGACCCCACTGCCCAAAGGCCTATTCCATACCCTATCAGGCTGTGTTCAGCAAGAAAAGCTGGGGGAAAGAAGGAGGAAGGGGGGACGTCTGGAGTGATGGCGTTTGTCTTCCCAAGTCACCGCTACAGGAGATGAAGCCCTGCTTTCCTGGAAACAGCTAGACACCTGCCTGCCCATGGGAATGCCTGATTTTGCCTCGTGCACGTGCGCAGCTTTCGCTTTACCTATTAAGCTGGGTGGACCTCAGCCCACCAGTGTTCTCACTTTTACCCTTCCGATTCTCTTCCCCATCCCACTGTGGGCAGCGAGCGTCTCTGTGGGGCTGAGCTGCCTACCAAGGTTAACCCATGACAGGGCCCAAAACATCCGGCAAGACACGGAGTGATTAAAGGCATCCCGTGGGTCCTGACATTTCCATGTCTACACCCAGATGCTGCCAAGGAAGGAACTCTGAGGAGTACAAGGGGGAGAGCCCACCACCAAAACTCTCCGTCAGTCTGGCAGAAGGAAGTCTCTTTCCTGATCCCAAAGACAGGGAGCAGTTTAGCCCCCCGGCTGTGAGCTGCTCCATAGTTGAAAGGAACCTTCGTACCAGTTCTGGAGCATGGCAGGGAGCACCAGGCGCCTCACCCTGCCCTCCAGCCCAAAGATATCAACCAAGTAGGGACCAAGACAGGCGGCACTTCCTTAGGGCCGCTGCAAGCAACACTATCCCTGGCAAAAGCTTCTCCCTTCCAGCGTGGCACTAAAAGTTACCAAGGGAAAGAAACCAGGGTTCAGAAGAGCAAGGCGTTCTCCACCTACCCAGCAAGGGGACGGACTCTGACTTCTTCTTCGTAAGACCCATGCCAAATACGCTAGAAGCAGGGGAAAAGAAAACACAAGCCAATTAGCTGGTGAGAAGCGAGGGGACGCAGAGAAGCAGCCTGGCTTGTGGGGGGGCAGGGTGTGCTCCTCGGGTAGCTGCTTTTGTTTCGAGCAGCGTGTTAGCCCCTGCACGCTCCCCCAGACAAAGTTCAAGCTGACATGCTAGGACAGCTTTGAGCATAAAAATAGCCCAACGGCCACATCGGGACAGGAGGACCTATCAAGCGTCCACCACCAGAGGCCAAACCCAGAGCAACTGGAGACATGTGAAAGAAGCCAGGGTGTGCTGCTGGCTAGCAGACAGCTTTCCCACATTGGCCAAAAAACCCAAGTGTCTTGGAAAGGAGGACTTGTGTCACTGAACGGGTTGGGATGCCAAGCACCTGGCATCTTTGGCTCAAGTCTTCCTGCAGTTTCAAAGAGACGGCAACGTTAACCTTCAAACCGTCATCCAAAGAGAAGGTCAAACCCTGGCCCAGAGGAAGAGCTGAGATTTCAGCAGGAAGACATGAGGAAGAGTGTCCCAATGGTCCACGGTTGCCCATGGGAACCGGATTGGCCCAAAGCTTCCTGCTCAGAAGCAAGTGGGACAAAACCCTCCTTGGGTCAGCATTACCAGGGCACGCGGTAGAGCAAGCACAGCACGGAAAGCACAGTCAAAAGCCATTCGGACAGAGCCTGCAAGGCCAGGTTGTGTCTACCAAGGCAGATACACCTTCCCCATCCCTGTGGCTTCACTCCCGCTCTCTCAGCAGCGGGACACGGCAGGGGAGAGAGGCAAAGAGCCTCCCACGCCAGGGCTTCTGACCGTCTCAGCCACAGGGAAGGGAGACCAGCTTGGTCTCTCTCTGCAGAACTCCTCTTTGCTGGCCAAGGCCGCAAGTGGCCAAGTGCCACCCTCCCCTCAGCCAGCCCTCTCAGAGGACACTCACCTAATGGTGATCCCCACAAATTGATAGACAGTGCCAGGGTGGCTAAGGCCTTTCATCTTTCTCTCTGGCAGGTCCTCGAAGCAGTAAGGGGGCAGTTGAGAGGCCGCGCAGGTTTCTGCATCACAGGACACCAGCCCAGAGTAGTGCACCATCATCCGGGCTGCCAAATTCACCTTCTGGCCAACGACTGCCAGAGAGAGAGAGAGAGCACGGTTGACGTACCTGTGCCACCAGCCCCGCCGTGCCCTTCCAGGCCAATGGCTGCCTCACCTCCGGCACGGGCCAAGCCCACAGTGGGCTCAGCAGAACCCAGGAGACCAACCGGCCAGAGCCCATTCTCCCACCCCGGACCAGGACTGGCTGCTGGGCAAGCCCTCTCCCAGCCCGCCTTCCTCATCCAGACTGCTGTGCTTAAGCAGGCCCACGCCAGGCTCCTGCGCCTCAGACACACGCCTCGTACCTGTGTATTCATGCCTTACAGGGTGGCCAATTACTCCGCAGAACACCGTCCCGCTGGTAACTGCAACAGACACTGCCCTGGCACACAGGGAAACAGGGCGGCTTCAGCAGCGCCCCAGACGCAGTGCTGCCCGCCCGGCTTCATCCCTTTCCGCACCTCCCCTCGGCGCTAGCCTGGGCCACCGGCCGTCCTGCCCTGCCAGCGCGGGTCTCAGGGACGTGGAAAGCTCAGGGGCGCAACACACCCAGGTTGCAAGGGGCAGGGGACAGGGGTAGAGTGCACACACTCACTCTTTTTCCCCGAGCATCGTGGAGCACAAGTTGAAGATCTGAATAGCACTCTGCAAGGCGTGAAGGCTCTCGTAGGGTAGCTTTTCTCCAGTGAGTCCAAACACACAGACGAAGGTGCAGCCCTGCCAAGGACAGACACAGCACGTCTTGCTACAACGCCTAAGAGGGAGTCTCTCCCTCTTGCTCACTGCCCACCCCCTCGGCGTGGGGGGAGGCCATTCCTCCCCCACACTCACTTTATCAAAGAGGAGGACTTTGTTCAGCTCGCCCTTGTGAGGAGAGAGGATTTCTAGCATCATCCTGCTGGCATTGTGGAGGATCGCGCAGAGATCCCCTGTGCCGATATCTGCAGCCAGCCGCAGGTTGACGAAGAGGCACGTGACGGGCCGTAGCTCAGAGAAGAGGTCCAGCGGCACTCTGTCATCAAGCTGGAAGACAAGGGCACGACGGCTTCACCAGCCTGCTCTCCCAGGGGCTTACTGCCCACACCAGATACCGAGGGAGAGCAGGCGTACTGGCCACAGCAGGGACTGCTGGAGGAAGGGATAAATCCTCCTCTCAGTGCAAATGGCAAGCAGGCTGCCCAGCCTGCGTCAGGCACACACCGAATCATAACACAAATGACGAAGGAGGGAAAGGTGCTCCAGAAACACCCCATCTTGGGACAGGTATGGAAATGAGGGGCGGCCCTCAGGGATGCTCTAGGCACTTCCGGGGAAGCTCCCCTTTATCCCACCGTCACGTCCGCAGCACATCCAGAACCATACCCACGGAAAAGACAGAGAGACAGAAGTCCACCTCCCACCACCCGTGTCTCTCTGAGGACAACGCGCACAGTGGTGCAGCACTGGTGCCCCTTGGCTCAGTTTCCCCGCATTGTCATCTCAGGGTGCATTTTCATTTGTTGGTCTGTTCTCGTGAGAACTCCACCTCTGCAACGCACCGCTTCTCCTGCCCTCCACCAATGCAGCCCCCAGCAGCGGCGGCCTGGCCATACCTTCCTGAGAGCAGCTGCTGGTATGTACTTCCTAAGCACCTCCTCATCCTTGGGCAAGAGAAGAGCAGGCCTCATGGCACCTGAGGAGAGAAAATGCGGGTGGTTGCTGGGAGGATGGGACTACGAGGTGTTGGAAAGCAGGAGCTGGCACTGGAAACAGGAGAGAGAGAGTCTTTTGCGTTTGCTCATGTTACCACCTCCAGATGCTCAGGGCAGAGCTGTCCCCTGGAAGGAGGAGGAAGCAGCAGCAGCAGCGACTGCCCCAGCTGATGTGCAGGAGGTGCAAAAGCGTGAGCGCTAACTGAAAGGGGTTAGAGGACGGAGGTGGTTCCTCTCTGGCCCCTGAAGCAGCCAGGCCCCACCTTTCTGGGCAATCACAGAACAAGGTGAAGTTGGCACTCACCTTCCCCTTCCCAGCGGTGGCTCGCTGGGTGTTGTACAAGCTTGCGTAAAGCCTCTTGGCATTCTGACCAGGACATCTGATCCATGCCTGTAAGCTGAAGACACACGGAATGAAAGCACTGCCACTGGCCTCCCCAGGAGTCCCAGGGGACAGAGCCTGCCCTCCACCGTCACTGCCCAGAAAAGGGGAGAACAAGCCCACCCGGCTGGACGGGGCAGAAGTGCTTCCTCAGAAGCACCGCAGCTGGGCAGGCATCATCATCTAAGCATCCCCCAGCTGTCAACAACAGCTCCATGACCCACAGAGGACATTGGCTGGGGGGGCCAAACCCCTTCCAGCGCCTCCCGACCCCTCAGACCAGGCAAGCCCAGCCCACGGTTACCCCTGAGATGGAAGGGCGAGAGCTTCAGCTGTCTGCCCGCTTTCGCAGCTACAACTCTCTCCACAAGCAGCTCCTCAGCCTTCTGACACCTGCCTCCCTCATGTCCAGGCCCAGGTCCCCAGAAAGGCTCTAGAGGCCGCCTCATCCACCTACCTTCACAGGGCTTTGGCCTGCAAGAGGCTCGGTCCTGACCCGGTGCTGCTCACAGAGCTCCCAGGAGGTGGCTGAGAGGATAACTTCACCTGCATTCGCAAGCTCTTCAGCCTCACAAACTTCATCCAGGGCCCGGCCACAGATACAGAAGTACTGCCGCCTCCTGTCTCCGACAATCAGGAGGCTCATGGGCCCTGCAGAGATCCCTGGTGAGAGAGAGAGGGAGAAGCAGAGCTGACACAGGGAACATTTTGAGCTCTACAGCCCCCAGCATCTCAGCTCTTCAGAAGCTATTCTGAAGCCCAGCGGGGAGACGGGCATTCTGGAGGGGGAGGGCATCCTCCATCCCACTCGGGGGGATACTGGCACAGGTCCCTGAAACGGGTGTCTAGAATAGACAAACAAAGCCTACAGTGACACTGTGTTGAGAGTGCCGGGCGTCTTACCCAGCTGCCTGCCCCAGAAGCCCAGCAAACCAGCGGGCTTGATCACCGCCTGCTCCCTTTACATGCAGGCAGGCTGTAGCTGTCTGCTTGAGAAAGCACAGCAGCCTGCCAAAGCCCTTCTTGCAGCCATAAGCAAAGCAGTTCCCCTTTGCTCTTTGTGCAAGGCAGGGGAAAGGATGCAAAGCTGCCCCCGCCTGGAAAAATGCAAGGATAACTACCTCCCGCAGACATCTGTGCTAAAGCAGACATTCAAAGACCCTAATACTTGAGCGGACACCCGCTCTGCCTTTAAGCTTCCTCTGCATCTGCAAACGCACGCAAACCCAGCAGTCCTGGTCTCCCATCCCCGCTACGACTACAGCGGGCCCCTTCAACGCTCGCAGGAGATGCTTTCCTTTGCACTAGCCCCAGTAGGGATCCCCGCATTCCCTGCCGGTGAGAAGCACCCTGTGGCACGGGAGAGTGCCACGGATCTGCGCCAGGCACAGCGCCCGTACCCATCTTCAGTTCGATCTTCTGACCCACGTGCGTGTCACGACTCCCATACTTCTTCTGGATCTGCCAGCTACATTGCAGCACCAGGCTGATGGTCTTAGCCAGCTCCTGGGATGGTGTTCTCCACAGCACCAGCACAGCATCCCCTGGGGAAAGCGAGGGGAAGGTAAAGGCTCTGCTGAGACCTGACACTCCGTGACCTACGCTCCGTGGCACAGACAGCAGAAATGGGCCAACGTGCTGAGGAAGACGGGCTCGTGGGAGGGCATCGTCTGGGAGGACGACACCCTGGGCACCGTGACACCTCTCCTGTCCTGGGCCGGCCAGAGCAGCAGCCAGCAGGCAGCGGTGACACCCCCTGCCCCGAGCGCTCCTCTGCAGCTGCAGCACACCAGGGACTCCTCCTCCCCTCGCAGCCTGGCAGCCCGAGCTCCGCCATCACCAGGGACTCCCTGCCCCTCACCACCACCCCGACAGACACCTTTGGCTGCGCTTCCTAGGGGGTCTCGTCCTCTCGGTGCTTGCTTGCCCCCACCCCCAGCCCAGGGCCCTACCAGCGGGGGCAGAGCGAGGGAAGCCACAGCCCTTGCCAAAGCCAAACCTCAGGCAGGCCTGGGGGGAATGAGAAAGGGCACTGCAGGGAGGGGGGGTGCGTGCATGGCGAGAAAGCTGGCTCAAGGTGCTGCACAGAGCCTCTTGAGAAGGAGAGCAGAGCAAATGGCTGCCACAACAGTTACATGCTGCAGATGAGCACATGTGGGCATTGTCGTCCTAAGTACGTACCAGCAAACTTCAAGATGTCTCCTCCAAAAATCAGCAACTCTGCGGACAGAGGGAAGGGAAGGGAAGGAAAGGAAGAGTCATGTGGACACCTTCTTCCAAAAGCCACAGAGCAAAGCCCCTCTGCCCAGAGAGGAGCACCCGGGAGAGGGTGCACCGTGGGGCACAGCTCAGGAAAGCACCACTCCGGCCTGTCTCCCAGGCTCACAGTGGCCACAGCTCTGGCACCTGCACAGCAGGCAGGGAAGCAGGGCCTCGAGATGCCACCAGAGCTCGGGAAGGTGGAGGCTGGAAGGGTCCAGCTGGTCCAACCCCGCTGCTCAAGCAGGGCTGAACAGAGCCACCTGCCCAGGACGGTGGCTAGATCGTTTTTGACTAGCTCTAAGGAAGGAGACTCCACAACCTCCCTGGGCAACCTGTGCCAGGGCTCAGTCACCCTCACAGTCAAAAAGTGTTTCCTGACGTACAGAAGGAACCTGCTGCGTTTCAGTGCGTGCCCATGGCGTGGCCTCTGGTCCTGACGCTGGGCACCACTGGAAAGAGCCTGGCTCTGTCCTCTTTGCACCCTCCCTTCAGCTTTTAGACACAGCACTAAGATCCCCGCTGAGCTAAACAGGCCCAGCTCTCTCAGCCTTTCCTCACAGGAGAGATGCTCCAGACCCTTCATCATCTTTGAGAGCTCGCTTGCTTTGGTCTACAAGTGCTGCCAAAGCAGTGGCCACAATGTGGTCACAGTAGCTCGCAAGGGTCAAGATGTCCCCTGTGAAAAGGGGCACATGAGGGTGTCTCTCACACACACACACACACACACACACACACACACTCGGCCGTGGGGAGCAGAAAGGACCTTGCGCTGGTCCTGACTCAGCAGGAGACCCTGGCTGCTCTCGCTGTTCCTCCGGGCCACAGAAAGCCCCAGCCCTTCCTAGGAGGCAGGACCAGGCTGCCCAGCACCTCTGCCTCCACCCTCCATGAGCAGCCTCACGGCCCGATGCCAGACAGTCCTGCAGCATGGCTCTTACCCTCCAAAATGTCACACAGGTAGGAATTGAGGGTTTGCACCAGCTCATCAGTGCCTCTGTCTGTGCCGCTCCTCTGGATTAATGTCTCTGTCAAAGCAGTGAAGCCTGTAACAGGGACACCCAGAAATCAGGAAATGCCCATGTGGGCCAAAGGACCTGGCAGCCAGTTCCACGCTGCCCGGCCCAAGAGCTTGTAGGTCACGCCTCCCCATGCCCCGGCTCAGTGCTGGTGGCAGCAGTGGTTGACCGCCCAAGACAAGCCATCCCGCTCCCTTTGGGCATCCCAGCGGAAGACCTCAGCAGTGACAAGGTGGTCACTCTGTCTGAGGGGCAGGGGCAGGGCTCCAAAGGGCCTGGGGTGGCCCAGAACAGCTCCTGTCCGTGGTTGCTCCTCCCTGCTCACCCCACCTGACAGATCTGCAAAGAGCAGCACTCCGTCGAAAGTCTGAGTGGTAACAGCACTCTTGGGGTAGTCCTCAGCAAGCAGTCTGGGGACGAAAGCTGCTGCTTTCTCCAGGTCGGAGTGGTGATGTTTCCTCTCCCAGGCAGAGGCCATCGTCAGTGCCCTGTGGCACACGGGCTACCTCAGGAGAAGACGGCCGTGCCCAGCTGGGAGGAGGACGAGGCCCTCGCCGCACAGTGCGAGTGGCACAGTGACCCCGGGGCCTCTGTGCGGGACGACTGGCCCTCTGCCCTCACGGGTGAGGTCACAATCACCTGGCAGTGACCTCCTCTGTAGGTCATCGCTTACCCCTCGGCTCTCCTCAAGCGACACAATCAGCTAATAGTGACATCCTCCGTATGTCATCGCCTGCTGCGCAGCTGCCGCCGTGACCCAGGCTCCCTCCTTGACGCTGAGCCACTGACTGAGAGGCGGCCAGCGCCACCCCGCTTCTTTGAGGACAGTGCCGAGGGGAGGCTTGTGCGGCGACCTGTCCCCGAATTTGCAGCTGCTTCCCCAGTTCCCAAGGACCAGCTGCCTCCGGCACACACAGCTGTCTGCTAGCACTGGTCCTTCCTTCCCCCTGCAGCTGCGCAGCCTGTCGCCATCTTCCCGGCAGGCTCACTCCTTTTTTGCTGCCTTGCTCCCTGCCCAAGCCCCCAGCTGCCCCAGCTCAGGCAGGGGAGCCCTCCAGCTCTGCCATCCCTCCATCCGCACAGGGCCTGTGACGGACGCTGGCCTGCCTCTGGCAGAGACAGCAGCTCCTGAGCCGCCCCGTTGTGGGGCAGCTGGGCTGCGCGAGAGCTCCAGCACGTGGAGCCAGGCCTCTCATCCCTGCCGGCAGCTGGGGTTTCCCAATGGAACGGGAGGCCGGGGCATACATGCAGGCTGCCCCATGGCTGCCAGGTGGCAGAGTGGAGGCCATCAGGGAGACTGTGGCGGAGCAGCAATGAAGCCTCCTGCAGCTGCACGACCGTGTTCTCGGTTGTGCCCAAGTGCCACCGCTCTCCCAGGGCGACGCCAGAGGGGGCAGGGGCCATTCGCAGCGAGTCAGCAGGAGGTGCTGTGCCTCCTGGGACTGTCACGAGAGCTGTGCAGTCTCTCGTGTGGCAAGGAAACCTCCCCGAGCTGGGAACCCGGGCTCACAAAACAGCCCTCCTCCACCGGGCTCACACAGAATACATAATTCAATTTTTCATTAATCGCTCTCTTCATCCTACCATTCTCTCAGTAGCCAGACTTAAAATAATCAATTATCTTTTCTATTAATATCTAGTGATTGGCATTCTTGATATTGGAATCCAGATGGGAAAGGCAGGGGGATTTCCAAGCAGCATCACTGGTGCATATCAGCTCACACTGTCACGGGACTCAAAGAGAACTCCTCTATTCAATTCTTCATTGTTCCATCTCGTTAGGATTAGTTCCTTAATACGGAACAGTGACTACCTGGTGAGGTCCCTACGGTCATTGTTTCAAACTTAACAATCCTAACTTATGCATTTGTATGTTATGATTTTACTTATTAATCAGACTTAACCTTTCTATATGATCCAATCTTGATTTTTTTTAAAAATATTATTTTTTTAAAAATATTATTTTTTAAAAAATAATCAGAGCAGATTTTTTAAAAGAAATCCGGGTGCAGGCTCAGGATTGGGTGACTGTGGCGATTCCACTTTATTTTGTTGTACTTTTGGGGGGAACAGTCCCCCAGGCTGAGCCCACGGCGTTGCCCCGTGCTCCAGGCCCTGTTCCAGGCCGTGGGGGCTCCCCGTCCCCTCAGCAACGGGACACCGTGGCCACGCCCCCGGGCACAGCCCCGCCCTCAAACACACCCCCTGGCGCAGGCCGTGCCCCGCCCCTGTGCATCACCTCGGGAGGGCGGGGCCTCCGCCCTGCGCCATCCCACAGCAGGGCCGTGTGCAGAGGAGGCCCCTCCCATGACAGGGCCGTGTGCAGCAGAGGCCCCTCCCATGACAGGGCCGTGTGCAGAGGAGGCCCCTCCCATGACAGGGCCGTGTGCAGCGGAGCCCCCTCCCACGACAGGGCCGTGTGCAGCGCAGGCCCCTCCCACAGCAGGGCCGTGTGCAGCGCAGGCCCCTCCCACGACAGGGCCGTGTGCAGCGCAGACCCCTCCCATGACAGGGCCGTGTGCAGCAGAGGCCCCTCCCACAGCAGGGCCGTGTGCAGCGCAGGCCCCTCCCACGACAGGGCCGTGTGCAGTGCAGGCCCCTCCCACAGCAGGGCCGTGTGCAGCGGAGGCCCCTCCCATGACAGGGCAGTGTGCAGCGCAGGCCCCTCCCACGACAGGGCCGTGTGCAGCAAAGTCCTGCCCCCTTGCCCCCCAGGGCCGTGTGCAGCGCAGCGCCCCTCACCTCGTGGGGCCCTCACGATACACTATCACCAGGGCCGAGTCTGTCACAGATGGGAGTGACAGAGAGTGCACTTCACTCACAGAAGTGAAGCAACAATATATTTTATTGGCATGAACTAGTGAGTTACCAGAGTTTGGTGGTAAATGTGACAGCGATTTAACGAGACTTGATGGCAAGGGACACTTGGATCGTTTACTGCATGGAGGACAGGGCCAGACAAAACTGTGAGGGAGACCCTGTCATTGGGTCATGAGCTTCAGAAGGGACCCCCTTGCATTCTAAACTCCTTCTCAGAGAGGAGCCTAGGCGTGGCTGGATCCAGACTTAGTCCCAGCCTTCGTCAACGGCTTATGTCTAAAGGGTTGTACGTGCGCAATCAATCCTTTCTATCGCTTCGCTAACGTTTCAAAGTTTCAGCATGCTGTTAGTCACTTACGGAGACTCTATTGCGGCAAGGAACCTCTCAACCTCGAGGAGTAACCTTGAAGGTCATCCCTACTCAAGGGGAGATCCTGGCATGCAGCCCACTGCCATGCCAGAGAGCTCAAAGGGCTCTTGGGTTACTCCCTATTTCTGGGACAGGGTGATTGACTCACAGTCCTATCTGCATACCTAGCACAGATTTTACATTGACCAGCACTGTGCTTAGGTGGGCGACTGCCCAAATTGGCACTTGGCTCTTGTGGTGTTATCTGCCTCACCAGAATCCGCTCTGGGCGGGGTGCAGCCATCACGACCACCACTGGTGGTTATGGCTTGATAGAGGTCAGGTTGGGGTGGGGGAAGCACA
Organism: Gavia stellata; assembly: GCF_030936135.1. Lineage (NCBI taxonomy): Eukaryota > Metazoa > Chordata > Aves > Gaviiformes > Gaviidae > Gavia > Gavia stellata. The sequence goes on along the minus strand of NW_026776622.1, from coordinate 35,518 downwards.
CCCTCACACTCCACCCCATGGCTCTAGTCAATTCATCTTAGTCTCACAGAGTGGTGGTATGGTCACCTCTTGCCCCTGCTATGCTGTACTAAATAGTATCTTGGTAATTTATGTGCTTACAGCTCTGCGGCAAGTAGATAGCAAAGTATTGCTATTTGTTATGTATCCAGTGCTTGGAGCTGGGTTATTTGTTTTATCATGGACCAAACCTTTACATACAATATGATTATAAACACTAGACATATTAAAGTTAGAGTTCATAAAATCATAACTGGGTGAAGCATGAAATTAAAAATTGCCATTGCCGTCAGTGACAATAGAAGAAGAGTTTCCCACCAGTGGTGTTCTCCATCCTTCATCGCTCTTTCCAAGACATGGTCTGGAGTTTTGTGTCCGTTGTTTCAGACACATTCTAGCAGTTGACACAGGTCATCGTGTTGCAGTAGTTTCTTCACCAATGTAAGATTCTTTCCGATTCACTGCGTTCCCCATGTGCCCACTGCAAAATCTCGACTGAATGCTCCTCCTGCCTCTGGTTTGACACAGCACCAGCTTTCCATCTCTTCACAACCATGCAGCCAGAGTTTCACAGAAGCTTTGGAGTTTCTTTCACTTCCAGCTACTGATACAGGCAAAGAGCAACATGACAAATTTGCTAACTGCTCTGAGGTGGATGGTTTGCGAGGGTGGGCTTGAGAGAGAGACCAGACACAGCGCAGCTGGAAATGGAAGCCGAGTAGAAATTACAGAAGAAAGACTAGGTGAGAGGAAAAAAAGGGAGGAAGAAGAAGAAGGGGCTATGGACAAATATACATGATTATGTTATGTTATGTTATGTTATTTTTTCTATCTGTGGTGGGAGTCTGCTGCCCAACAGGAGTCCGCTGCCCTGTCCGTGTTGGCCTTCATGCGTGCTGCCAGGCGGGAGAACGTCCGTCCGCTGGAAGTGCCCTCCAGGCTGAAGAGGTGCTCCAGTAAGGAAAGGCAGCAGCTCTGCCGCAGCAGCCAGGCTAGCCTCTTCCTCCTGCCACAGAGAGAAACTGCTGGGCCCAGAGGCACGAGCTGTGCAGTGCTAAATCGGACAGCGTGGGGGGAAAGCAGGGCGGCGGACAAGCCAGTTACAGCTCCTCGGAGGAAAGGGAGCTGATGGAGGGAGGGCTGCCGGAGCGGAAGGGGGCAAGCAAAGAAGTGCTGCCGGGGGAAGCTCGAGAGGGCGTCTTGGCACTACAGCGCCAGGGGGGCCAAGCAAAGCCGGGAACTGGCAGGAAAAGGGGGATCGCCCTCTGAGCTTCCTCATTCCCACACCTCAGCTCCACCTACTACTCCTTCCCCGTGTCCTGGTCCTGCCTCCAGACCCCCTGCCCCTTTCCAGCCTCTACTCCCTGTTCACAGCTCCCTGTTCCCAGCCACCACCACCCCCCTGCCACAGCCAACACGTGCCAGCAGACACATCCCCGGCTGCAAGCTGCTTTTTACCCAAAGGCGTGCTTTGTTCCCTTGACTGTGCGGAGGGGAGGGAGCGTGGGGCTCTGTCGTTCCCTGTTCTAGCCCCACATGGCTCCTTGATGCCTCGGTCCTGCTAAGGCCTGTGCATCAGGTTAGGTGTGGCCGCAAGTTACCCACACGACGCGCCCCTCCAGCTGCTGCTGGCCACCCGCGCTGGCGCACCTGGGGGGGCCCCTCTGCCACCCTGATGTCCCCTCCTGTCCCCAGCCACCTTATCATCCCATCCTGGTTCTTCTCCCCATCCAGGTTCTTTGTCCCCATCCTGTCCCCATCCCCACCCCAGGGTGGCTGCCTCTGCCCTGCAGGGGGACGGGGACACTTGGGGACCCCCTGGGGACAGTTGGGGACCCCCCCGGGGCAGTGGCCGGCCCAGCCGGGCGGTCGCTGAGTTGAGCAATAAAATCCCTTCGGTTTCTCTGTCCCCCCTTGTCCCTTCATGTCCCCCCGGTGTCCCCTCCTGTGTCCCTCCATGGTCCCCAATGTCAACCTGGGTCATACTGGGGTCCCCCAATCATCCCAATGTCCCCCAGGTTCACCCCAATGGCCCCTCACAGTCTTGAGTGTCCCACTGGGTCACGCCAGGGTCCCCCCACAGTCCCCAGTTTTCCCCAGTGTCCCCGCTCAGTTCCCAATTTCCCCCAGGGTCCTCCCAGAGTCCCAAGTGTCTCTCTGGGTTCACCCCGGGGTCCCCCCAATGTCCCCCAGGGTCACTGCACTGTCTCCCTGGGTCACTCCCAGGTCGCCCCACGGTCCCCAATGTCCTCTGGGTCACTCTGGGGCCCCTCACGGTTCCAATGTCCTCCTGGGTCCCCCAAGCATCCCCCAGAGTCCCCCCACAGTCCCCAGTGTTCCCCTGGGTCATGGCGGGGTTCTCCCATGGTCCCATGGGTTCACCCCAGGGTCCCCCCAATGTCCCCAATTTCCCCTAGGTCACTCTGGGGTCACCCATTGTCCCAATGTCTCCCTGGGTCACCCCAGGGTCCCCAAAATGCTTTCTGGGACACCCGGGGTGCCCAGTGTCCCCCTGAGTCACCCCCAAGTGCCGTGCGGGGTCCCCCTGTGTCCCCCTTGTGTGCCCCATGGTCTCCCTGCTCCTGCTCCTTCCCCTCAGGGTCCCCAGTGTCCCCCTGGGTCACCTCACTGTCCCCAATGTCCCCATCGGTCACCCCAGGGCCCCCAAAGAGCCCTCAGGGTCCCCAATGTCCCGCAGGCTCCCCAAAGTCCCCCTGGGGTCCCTCATGTCCTGCCCTGGTATCACCCAGTGTCCCCCTGATCCCTTTGAGTCCCCCAGGGGTCCCCAAATTCCCTGGAGGTCCTTCTGGGTCCTGCCTGGGGTGCCCCCCACCTGTGTCCCCCCGGTGTGTCTGGGTCCCCTCGAGGGCCCCCAAATCTTGCTGGGGTCTCCCTGGTCCTGCTTGATCCCCTCAGGGGCCACCCATATTTCTCCTGCTCTCCCTCCATCTCCTCCCTGTGTCCTCCTGCTCCCCCCAACCCCTCTGTGTCGCCTCGGTGGAGGCACAACCCCCTCCCCATCTCTGCGGGGCCCCCAAAAAGGGGGGTGTGTGTCTGTCCCCCCACACTGTGCTCACCCCCCCGGGCAATAAAGCTGGTTCATTGCCATTCTAGAGACAGTCTGGAGGAAGGAAGACTTTCCCTTGGTTGGGAAGGATCACGTTAGAGACCAATTAAGGAAACTGGACATCCCCAAGTCCATGGGGCCTGATGGGATGCACCCACGAGTGCTGAGGGAGCTGGCAAAAGTCCTTGCTGGGCCACTCTCCATCATTTATCAACAGTCTAGTTAACAGGGAAGGTCCAGATGACTGGAGGCTTGCCAACGGGACGCCCATCTTCAAGAAGGGCCGGAAGGAGGATCCGCGGAGCTACAGGCCTGTCAGCCTGACCTCGGTGCCGGGGAAGATCATGTAGAGGTTCATCTTGAGGGCGCTCACAGGGTACGTGCAGGACAACCAAAGGATCAGGCCCAGCCAGCACGGGTTCATGAAAGGCAGGTCCTGCTTGACCAACCTGATCTCCTTCTATGACCAGGTGACCTGCCTAGTTGATGAGGGAAAGGCTGTGGATGTTGTCTACTTGGACTTTAGTAAAGTCTTCGACACCGTTTCCCACAGCATTCTCCTGGAGAAACTGACTGCTCATGGCTTGGATGGGCGCACTCTTCGCTGGGTAAAAAAACTGGCTGGATGGCCGAGCCCAGAGAGTCGTGGTGAATGGAGTCAAATCCAGTTGGTGGCCGGTCACAAGCGGAGTCCCCCAGGGCTCAGTTTTGGGGCCGGTCTTGTTTAATATCTTTATCAATGATCTGGACGAGGGGATCGAGTGCTCCCTCAGTAAGTTTGTAGATGACACCAAGTTAGGTGGGAGCGTTGATTTGCTCGAGGATCGGAAGGCTCTGCAGAGTACCGTTCTGTACCATTGTTCTGTTTAGTGCGGTTGAGCTAAACAATCGAGGTCTTTTTGGCCCATCGGGGCCAGTTTGGAACAGGTTACAGTAAGTAGCGTGTTCAGCGAAACCCCGTTCGGCTCTAATAGGGTTGCAGGGGTGTACTGGTGCCGGTGACTGATACGCTTTTAATTCTTCAGTCAGAGTTTTGACCACCTCTTCACGTTCTAATCTCCACTCCCAGGGTTTGCCTTTCCGTAAGAGGGAGTATAATGGATGGGAAAGGATAGAAAATCCAGGTACATGTGTCCTCCAATATCCTAAACTTCCCCTTAATTGTTGTAAATCCTTCCTTGAGTGGGGCATTTGCAGCTCTTCCATTTTCCTTTAAGGTATCTGGAGGAATCACTGCACTGCTATCCACCAAGTACCCAAAATTTTTACTTATTTACTTGGTTCCTGGCATTTTCCGGGTGGAATCTCAATTTCTACTTTATTTAGTGCTCGCTCTCTACAATTACCTGAAAGGGGCTTGTGGTGAGGTGGGTGTTGGTCTCTTCTCCCAAGTGACAAGTGATAGGACAAGAAGAAACGGCCTCAAGTTGCACCAGGGGAGGTTCAGGCTGGATATTAGGAAAAATTTCTTCACTGAGAGAGCGGTGAAGCACTGGAAGAGGCTGCCCAAGGAGGTGGTGGAGTCACCATCACTGGAGGTGTTCAAGAAACGTGTGGATGCGGCACTACGGGACATGGTTTAATGGGCATGGTGGGGTTGGGTTGATGGTTGGACCTGATGATCTTACAGGTCTTTTCCAACCTTAGTGATTCTGTGATTCTGTGAAGACTAGCTTTGTCGTCTGTCTTTTGCGTCATCTGGCTTGCTCTGAGAAGATTCTCGCAAGTCAGACTCCACATCAGCCTTAATGGGATCTGCTGTATTCAACCAGAGCAAGTTTAGATGTTTTCCAAAGGTGTTCTTCCCCCTTTTAGTCTGCAAAGTTTAACCTCTTTCTTTTTCCATCACCGTGCTATAGCCTTGATTTATTTTTTTTAATTCTTCCTACTTTGTTCATTGCACCAGACCTTTGAAAATGCCGTTTTCCAAGAACATAAAGGAGTAGTTTAGCATTTTAAAAAAGCAAGAAGCCCATTTTGGATTGTCTCTCTAATACAGAACTATTGTGTGAATTGAGTTCAAAATGCATTTCTCTGCCTTTCAGAGTTGAAACGGATGCCTAGGGAGAGGTATCCATCCTTTTGCTTCCTGCAGTAAAAAAAGATTTAAGAAAAACAGGGCCTGTCTTGTAAGATAAGACCCCTGGTTTACAGTTTTAGGGGTTGCAACGTCCAGATGGATCTTCCTGGACGGGGAGCCGGTGGTTTCTGACAGCCCATCCGTTAGTGTGACTGGGGAGGTTTGTTTCTTGTCATTGTCTCCATGTTTGCTTTGTCAGGTATGTGTCTCTGAATATTTTGGTTTCTGGCTTCCCCCTTTTCCCTTGGCAAATTCTATAAGTCGCTGAACACGGGAACGTAGAGCTTAGTTTGGTTTTGTTTGTTGGGTGCCTAATCCTTTCCAAAAGAGGTTTTTGGTACTCTCCTGAAAACTTTCAGTATCAGCGCAAGTCTGTCCAGTAACTTGTCAACTCTTTTCAACAGAAAGAAGGAAAAAGGAGAAGCTTTGACTCTTGATTTTCAAAAGCTGGCGTGGCTATTGTCTTTCTTGCACTACGTACGTAGGGTATGAGAGAGGGCAAAGAAAGTATGCCCTTTGACATTATGCTTCTCTAGAAGCTGCTGAAAGAGCTGTGTGGGTCAGAAATCTTTTCTGCTTAAAATCCTGTTAAGGGCGAAAAGGGAACAGATCTTAGATGTAAAGTCAAGAATCTTCTTAGTAGAAGTGACATGTGAAGCCTAATGGCAGAACTATTATTAGTCCAGGCCCAGTTATTAAAGAAAGATAAAACACAGTAACACTGCCATCACAAAGGAGCCTCAGTAATAGTTTCAAAGCACATGTCCTCTTCTCTCCCCCTTTTCCTCTGCTGTTATTCTCACTCTCCCAGTACCCCCTGTCACGGGTGAATTGATAGATGCACTTCACTCGTAAGAGAGAAGCAGCAATATGTTTATCGATCTAAAACAGTGATGTAACAAAGTTTGATCGTAAATGTGACAGTGGTTTGACAAGGTTTGATGGCAAGGTACTCTTGATTATTTACTGCATAGAGGACAGGGTCAGCCAAAACTGTCAGGGAGACCCTCCTGCTGAGTCGTGAGCTTCCGAGAGGACCCTCTTGTGTTCTAAACTCCTTCTCAGAGAGGAGTCTAGGCGAGCTGGATCCAAACTTAGTCCCGCACTTGGTCAACGGTTTATGTCTAAAGGATTATATGTGCACAATCAACCTAAGACACAGTCTTAGCAAAGCTTACAAAGTTTAGCAAGCTATTAGTCACACACCGGGATCCGTTGTGGCAAGGAATCTCTCAGTATCAAGGAGTAAGGGATCTCTGCGGCAGGAGTAACCTTGGGAGGTGTCCCTCCTCACGGGGACATCCTGGCGTGCAGGAGAGCTCCAAGGGCTCTTGGGCTGCTCACTCTTTATGGGGGTGAGATGACTGACTCATAGTCCTCTTTGCAGACCGACCACAGATTATAGTGTTTTCAAATTGGGCTTGAGCCGGACATGGACCAGCACTGTAGTTAGGTGGACGCATTGCCATAAATTAGCCCTCGGCTACTGTGGTGGTGTTATCTGTTTCCCCTGAATCCACTTGGAGCCGAACGCATCCATCACCACCAGAGGCATCCATCACGGCCGAAACTGGTGGTTATTGCTTGAGCAGGGTTACGGGCAAAGGTCAGGATGGGGTGGGGGGGAGCACGCTGTCACAGTGAGGCCACCAAAAATGTCCCTAGTAGCTCTCCCCTGGCACCTGCCTTTTCACCCTGGGCTTTGCTTTTGCTCCATTACAGGAAAGCGTAGGACAATGTCCCCAGCTGCTGTTGCCTCCAGGCTGGAGCTGAAGGTGGCACTGGGTTCAGGGTCTTCCTCAGAGGGCTCCACGACATCCAGCCAAGAGCAGAAGTTGGGCGAAGAGGTTACTTGTTCCAGCACTAAAAGAGGTGATGCAAAAACTGACCTTCCACGTGGGTTTCTCATTCATGCCCAGGGTTTGGAGCAATGGTCACGGTGCAACAGGGTACAAAACCACCCTGAGATGCTGCTTTCAGCTTTGGTAAATCCCTCCCAGCAAGCCTCGCTTCTCAATATAGCATAAAAATACATAAAGAGAAAAAAGAAGAAAACAACAATACCCTGAGAAAAAGCACATGGCAACACGGGACCGAAGAGTGCAAAAAGACACGGGAAGGGCCGAGGAGCTCCCGGCCAAGCTGGGTGGTGCTTTCCTCCACAACCAGAAAACACCCGTGTGGTTTTCGTGCTTGAAGTATCCCAGAAAATATTCCAATGGGATCTGTCGGTTTTCAGGAAGGCATTGCCCTCTTTGCCTCCTTTCCCAAGATCAATTCCCAGGAAGCAAGATGGGAAATGGGAAGGAAGAGAGAAGGAAGAAAGCAAAGGAAGAGGGATCTCCCGCCTAGTGACTCTTGGAAAACTGGATGCCTCTTCTTCTGCCCCAACACAACCGGGTTTGGCAATGGACAGGCAAGGGCAGGATGGCTTTTGGCACCATTTGCTTCTTCCCCAGGAATCCTCCATTTTCCATCCCTAATTTCACAAATTTTTGCAGGTAGTAGGATTTCTTTCTTTTTTTTCTTTTTTTTTTTATTTTTTTCCCTTTGCTCACACCAACATCTGTCAATAGGCAGCTCTTAGCATGTTTGGGCAGCTTTTCCAGGCAACAAGAAGAACCAAGTCCTCCAAGTGGTCCTCCAAGCCCGTTGCCCAGCACTGGACAACCTAGCAGAGCATTCAGGGTACACGATGCGGCTCGGTGGCACTAAGACACTAAAAAGCGTTTTTCCGTAACTCAGTTGTGCATTCCTTAACGTGTGTCTGAATATTGAATTTCTTCTTTGAGATTTTCCTTTAAAAGTTGCAAGCTTTTGTTGTTTGTTTATAATTGTTGTTATAATTTATTGTTGTTATAATTTATTACTTAAGCTGATCTTCTCACAAACCGTATAATAACACCGTATTTTGACATTGCTCCTCACGTTCACTTTTATCCAGAAGAGGATGAAAAGTTTCTTTTCGAGCCCGTGGGCTGCCGAGACCACAGATCAGCAAAACCCCGTTTCCATTTTCCCAAGGCCTTGGCTGCCTCGAGGGTTGAACCTTCAGTGGTTGAACCTTGGGAGAGGGTGGAACCTTCAGTGGTTGTGCTGTATATGGAACCAGATTATAGCAATGGAATTTGGGTGTCCTTGAGGACGGAGATGGAAACGCGCTCTGGTAACTGGGATACGCATGCTGGTCAAAACAATGCTACTGTACAAAGACCTTTTGAGTATCCAATAACCCGTTTAGTGCGTGTAATGGTGTGCAGTGCTATAGGATTTGTTCTAGAGAAGTATTTTGGAATTTAATCAAGACTTGTATCCTAAACTAAACTCGGGTGATTTTAATCCTAAAAAATACACCCCTAGGATGAGATTTTAAATGCAAATATTAGTATAACGAGTTCCATTAAAATTAAGACATGCACAGATGAACTTTAGTCTGAGTGACCAATCAGTTCTTGTAACGTGATTCTTTCTTTGTTCTTGCTTTGTATAAAAGACCCTGTGTGTTTCTGAGAGGTGTGCTGGCTGTGTTAGATGGCCGGCACCCAATTGTGCAAAATGGAAATAAATACAAATATCTGGACTCAGCGTGTCGATTGGCATTTTGCACACCGGGTGAAGAACCCTGATTTAGGGACAACAGTTGGACCTTCAGTGGCTGAACCTTGGGAGAGTGGTTGAACCTTGGGAGAGTGGTTGAACCTTGGGAGAGGGTTGGACCTTCAGTAGTTGGACCTTGGGAGAGGGTTGAGCCTTCAGTGGTTGGACCTTCAGTGGTTGGACCTTGGGAGAGGATTGAACCTTCAGTGGTTGGACCTTCACTGGTTGAACCTTCACTGGTTGAGCCTTCACTGGTTGAGCCTTCAGTTGTTGAACCTTGGGAGAGGATTGGACCTTCAGGGGTTGGACCTTGGGAGAGGGTTGGACCTTCAGTGGTTGAACCTTCACTGGTTGGACCTTGGGAGAGGATTGAACCTTCAGTGGTTGGACCTTCACTGGTTGAACCTTGAGTGGCTGAACCTTGCGAGAGGGTTAAGCCTTCAGTGGTTGAAACTTCACTGGTTGAACCTTCACTGGTTGGACCTTGGGAGAGGGTTGTACATTCAGTGGTTGGACCTTCACTGGTTGAACCTTCACTGGTTGGACCTTGGGAGAGGATTGAACCTTCACTGGTTGGACCTTGGGAGAGGGTTGGACCTTGGGAGAGTGTTGAGCCTTCAGTGGTTGAACCTTCACTGGTTGGACCTTCACTGGTTGGACCTTCACTGGTTGGACCTTCACTGATTGAACATTCAGTGGTTGGACCTTCCCTGGTTGGACCTTGGAAGAGGATTGAACCTTCAGTGGTTGGACCTTCAGTAGTTGAAATTTCACTGTTTGAACCTTCAGTGGTTGAACCTTCACTGGTTGGACCTTGGGAGAGGGTTGTACTTTCAGTGGTTGAACTTTCAGTGGTTGAAACTTGAGAGAGGGTTGAACCATCAGTAGTTGGACCTTGGGAGAGGACTGAGCCTTCAGTGGTTGGACCTTCACTGGTTGAACCTTCACTGTTGAACCTTGGGTGAGGGTTGAGCCTTCAGTGGTAGAACCATGGGAGAGGGTGGAACCTTCAGTGGTTGAAGGGCAGAGAAGGCCACCAAAGCCACCCAGAGGATCATTCCCTCCGGGGTCCCAGGACTGATCCCAGGCTGACCAGCCATTTCCTGCATGGGGCGGGGGGGCGATATCACACCCCAACGGGGAAGGGAGCAGATCCCAGAACGCGCATCCTCAACGCGGCCAGACCGACTGCACCCCATGGCACCGCGGCCACACCTCGGCTCCAGGCAAGGCGGGAGCGGGACCACGCTCAGCCTCACCGTGGCTCAGCTCACCGGGAACTTCCTCCGCTGAATTAAATGAGGGTTTTGATTGTGACGAGAGGGGTTTTTTTGGAGGGGGGTAAGGTCAAAAGGACCAGATGCCTCCAGACACCTGGGTCCTCTACAGACCCACCCTTGGACGTCTTGGTCCTCTGTGGGTCCCTCCAGATGCCAGGCATCGGGGCGGTGGATTCGTAGAGGACCCCGGTGTTTGGGTGGGATCAGTAGAGAAGCACCCATGGGTGCGGCTCCCGCCTACCCCCCAGGAGCTCTGCCCTCCAGCATCGGGTTTGGGGGGACCCTGGGTCACACAGCCCCAACACCCCCCAGGCACCCCAACAGCCCAGCCCAAAACATCAGGTGGACACAGCCAGCGCACCCCAGCTACACCCCAAATGCACCCCAGCTACACCCCTGCACCCCAGCTGCACCCCAACTACACCCATACACCCCAACTGCACCCCAAGTACGCCCAACTGCACCCCAAAAACACCCCTGTCCCCCAACTGCACCCCAACTACACCCATACACCCCAAGTGCACCCCGAGTACACGTGACTGCACCCCAAATACACCTGTCCCCAACTACACCCTAACTACACCCAGACCCCCAAACTGCACCCCAACTGCTGCCCTAAACCCCAGCTTCACACCTACAGCCGTACTACACCCCAAAGTACACCCCAACTACACCCATGCACCCCAGGTGCACCCCGAGTACACCCGACTGCACCCCAAACACACACCTGTACCCCAACTACACCCCAACTACACCCATACACCTCAACTGCACCCCGAGTACACCCAACTGCACCCCAAACACACCCCTGTACCCCAACTACACCCATACACCCCAGCTGCACCCTGAGTACACCCGACTGCACCCCAAACACACCCCTGTACCCCAACTACACCCCAACTACACCCATACACCCCAACTGCACCCTGAGTACACCCGACTGCACCCCAAATACACCCTTGTACCCCAACTACACCCCAGCTACACCCATACACCCCAACTGCACCCTGATTACACCCGACTGCACCCCAAATACACCCCTGTACCCCAACTACACACATACACCCCAACTGCACACTGAGTACACCTGACTGCACCCCAACTACACCCCTGTACCCCAACTACACCCCAACTACACCCATACACCCCAACTGCTCCCTGAGTACACCTGACTGCACCCCAAATACACCCTGTACCCCAACTACACCCCAACTACACCCATACACCTCAACTGCACCCTGATTACACCCGACTGCACCCCAAATACACCCCTGTACCCCAACTACACCCATGCAGCCCAACGGCACCCTGAGTACACCCGACTGCACCCCAACTACACCCTTGTACCCCAACTACACCCATACACCCCAACTGCTCCCTGAGTACACCTGACTGCACCCCAAATACACCCTGTACCCCAACTACACCCCAACTACACCCATACACCTCAACTGCACCCTGATTACACCCGACTGCACCCCAAATACACCCCTGTACCCCAACTACACCCATGCAGCCCAACGGCACCCTGAGTACACCCGACTGCACCCCAACTACACCCTTGTACCCCAACTACACCCATACACCCCAACTGCTCCCTGAGTACACCTGACTGCACCCCAAATACACCCTGTACCCCAACTACACCCCAGCTACACCCATACACCCCAACTGCACCCTGATTACACCCGACTGCACCCCAAATACACCCCTGTACCCCAACTACACCCATGCAGCCCAACGGCACCCTGAGTACACCCGACTGCACCCCAACTACACCCTTGTACCCCAACTACACCCATACACCCCAACTGCACCCTGAGTACACCCGACTGCACCCCAACTACACCCCTGTACCCCAACTACACCCCAACTACACCCATACACCCCAACTGCTCCCTGAGTACACCTGACTGCACCCCAAATACACCCTGTACCCCAACTACACCCCAGCTATACCCATACACCCCAACTGCACCCTGAGTACACCCCTGTACCCCAACTACACTCATGCACCCCAAGTGCACCCTGAGTACACCCGACTGCACCCCGAACACACCCCTGTACCCCAACTACACCCCAACTACACCCATGCAGCCCAACTGCACCCAGCTACACCCCGACATGACCGATCACCCCCAAACCTGCACAACCATGCACCTCTGCGCCCCCGAACCCACCCTCACCCCCTGGGCGGGGGGTGCCCTGGGTGTCAGGGCCCTCGTCGGGGCCCCTCGTTACCGCCCCTCGTTAAGGCCCCAGGAACTGCAAAAACCAGTGGTTTATTTCGCAGCTTTGGCCGTCCCGCGACAGCGCCCAGACGGGGCAGGGGAGGCCCCCAACCCCCCCTCTTCCCCCCCCCCAAAGTACCCCAAAAAACAGGGCTTGGGCCCGGCCCCCCAAATCCCCCCAAAATGCCCCAAAACTGGAGCTTGGTATGCACACCCCACCCCCCCCAACAAAGGGCCCAAAATCCCCCCAAAATGCCCCAAAACCAGGGCCTGGGCCCAGTGTCCCCCCCCCGGGGATCCCCAACCCTCCTGAGACCCCAAATCCCCCCGAAATGCCCCAAAACGCTCTCCTGGGGCAAGGGGGGTCCTGCTGCGTCCTGGGGAGAGGGACCCTGGGTCTGCCCCGGACCCCCCAAACCCCCTGTGGGGAAACGGGGTCCCCCCCATATCCCCCCCAAAGCCCATATGGAGGATTTGGGGTCCCTCTGTCCTGGTGGGTTCCCCCCCCCCCACCCAGAGCCCCCATGGGTGCCCCCAAAATGGTGGGTTTGGGGTGCAGGGGGGGCCTGGGGACCTCTTGGTGGCAGGGACAGGCGGTGGCAGCTGGGGGGTCCCGGTGGCCTTGAGTCCCCTCACTTCGCCGTCATCATCTGCACAAATTCTGCCAGGAGAGAGGGAGAGTCAGTGGGGACGGGGACACGGAGGGGACACGGTGGGGACACGGACACGATGGGGACACGGCAGGGATGGGGACAGAGCAGGGATGGGGACGCGGCAGGGATGGGGACGTGGCAGGGACAGGGGACACGTTGGGGACAGGGAAACAGCAGGGACAGGGATGGGAACAGGGGACACTGCGGAGCCCGTGGGGATGGGGGACACAGTGGAGACAGGGGACACCGTGGGGTCCCCAGAAAGAGGTGACACAGTGGGGTCTGGTCCCTTGGAGATGGAGGAACGCGGTGACATCCCACGTTCGTGGTAACAGGGGTGACAGGAGACACGGATGCTGTCCCCATCCCCATTCCTGTCCCCACCGTGTCCCTGACCCCAACGCAGGTCTTGCCAGGGGTGACAGGGGACACGGTGGCATCCCCGGCCGGTGGTGACAGGGGACACGGTGGCATCCCCGGCCGGTGGTGACGGGGAACGTGGTGCGGCACCGGGGAAAGAGGAGCCCCATGGGTGGGTGCTAGCGAGGTCCCATTGGGTGCCAGCAGGGACCTGTGGGTGACAGAGGAGACGCTGGGTGACAGCGGGGACCCCCGGGGTGACAGCGGCACTCACCCTCGTAGTTGACCTGCCCGTCGCCATCGATGTCGGCCTCTCGGATCATCTCGTCCACCTCCTCGTCCGTCAGCTTCTCCCCCAGGTTGGTCATCACGTGCCGCAGCTCTGCCGCGCTGATGTACCCGTTCCCGTCCTGGGGTTGGGGACACGGCGGTGACACCGTTGCCTCGCCCATCCCCCTGTCCCCGTCCCTGTCCCCGACCCACCTTGTCGAAGACGCGGAAAGCTTCACGGATCTCCTCCTCACTGTCCGTGTCCTTCATCTTCCTCGCCATCATGGTGAGGAACTCGGGGAAGTCGATGGTGCCGTTGCCTGCAGGGGGGGACGGAGTGAGCAGGGGGACAGGGGGACAAGGGGACACGCGGGGACAGGCGGGGCTCACCGTCGGCGTCCACCTCGTTGATCATGTCCTGCAGCTCGGCCTCGGTAGGGTTCTGGCCCAGCGAGCGCATGACGGTGCCCAGCTCCTTGGTGGTGATGGTGCCGTCCCCGTCCTTGTCGAAGAGCGAGAACGCCTCCTTGAACTCTGGGGACCGTCACCGCGGGGACGGGGTCACGCGCTGTCACCAGCCAGGGCCGGGGACAGGCGACGGGGTCTGCGGGTGGCCCCAGCCGCACACCCGTGTCATCCTGAGGGCCAGAGTCCCCTCCTGCGTACCCTGGTGCCACCCGCAACACCCCAGGGTCCCCTCCTGGGTGTCCTGCTGTCACCCCAGCACCCTAATGTTCCTTCCTGCCTGTCACACTGTCACCCTGACACCCCAGCGTCCCCTCCTGGGTGTCCCAATGTCACCACAACACCCCAGCGTCCCCTCCTGGGTGTCCTGCTGTCACCACAACACCCTAATGTTGCCTCCTGGGTGTCACACTGTCACCCCAACACCCCAGCGCCCTCTCCTGGGTGTCCCAGTGTCACCCCAACACCCTAATGTGGCTTCCTGCCTGTCACGCTGTCACCCTGACACCCCAGCGTCCCCTCCTGGGTGTCCCAGTGTCACCCCAGCACCCCAATGTCCCCTCCTGGGTGTCTCAGTGTCACCCCAACAACCCAGCATCCCCTCCTGGGTGTCCTGCTGTCACCTGAGGACCCCACTGTTCCCTCTTGGGTGTCCCAGTGTCACCCCAACTCCCCAGCGTCCCCTCCTCGGATTCCTGCTGTCACCCCAGCACCCTAATGTTCCTTCCTGCCTGTCACACTGTCACCCTGACACCCCAGCATCCCATCCTGGGTGTCCCAATGTCACCACAACACCCCAGCGTCCCCTCCCAGGTGTCCTGCTGTCACCCCCAGCACCCCAATGTTCCCTCCTGGGTGTCCCAGTGTCACCCCAGCACCCTAATGTTGCCTCCTGGGTGTCACACTGTCACCCTGACAACCCAGCGCCCTCTCCTGGGTGTCCCAGTGTCACCACAACACCCTCATGTTCCCTCCTGGGTGTCACGCTGTCACTCTGACATCCCACGGTCCCCTCCTCGGTGTCCTGCTGTCACCCCAGCACGCCAATGTCCCCCCCTGGGTGTCCCAGTGTCACTGTAACACCACAGCATCTCCTCTCCTGGGTGTCCTGCTGTCACTCCAACACACCAATGTCCCCTCCTGGGTGTCCCAGTGTCACCCCAACTGCCCAATGTCCCCTCCTGGGTGTCCCAATGTCACCGCAACACCACAGCATCCCCTCCTGGGTGTTCCAGAGTCACCCCAACACCCCAATGTTCCCTCCTGGGTGTCCCAGAGTCACCCCAACACCCCAGCGTCCCCTCCTGTGTGTCCCAATATCACCCCAGCACCCCAGCATCCCCTCCTGGGTGTCCCAATATCACCCCAGCACCCCAGCATCCCATCCTGGGTGTCCTGCTGTCACCCCAGCACCCTAATGTCCCCTCCCGGGTGTCACACTGTCACTCCGACACCCCAGCATCCGCTCCTGAGTGTCACAGTGTTACCCCCCCCACCCTGGTGGGACCCCTGCCCCACTGAACCACCCCCCCGGTGTCCCCCCCGCTGTGCCCCCCCCCTCCCCTGTGCCCCCCCCACTTGTTGCCCCCCCCGAGTGTCCCCTCTGGGGTCCCCTCCCCGCGCTGTCACCCCCCCCGTGTCCCCCCACCTGCGATCTGCTCCTCGGTGAGCTGGTCAGCCTGGGGGGGGACGGGGGGACACGGGTGAGGGGGCACCCACGGGACCGCCGCAGCACCCAATGCCCCAACACCCGCTGGCACCCACAGCCCCCCCAACACCCCCCCAGCACCCATCCCCCCCCCAATCCCCCCAACACCCCAACATGCCCTCAGCACCCATCGCCCCACCCAACCATCAGTGACCCGTTGTCATAGCAACCCAGTGACACCTTCCCCAGCAGCCCCTTGGTCGCCATAGCAACCCCGGTGTTCCCCGCCCCATAGCATCCTTTGGTCGCCATAGCAACCCCGGTGTTTCCCCCCCCCTCCGCCCCATAGCAGCCCCTCGGTCGCCATAGCAACCCCGGTGTTCCCCGCCCCATAGCATCCTTTGGTCGCCATAGCAACCCCGGTGTTTCCCCCCACACACCCCATAGCAGCCCCTCGGTCGCCATAGCAACCCCAGTGTTCCCACCCCATAGCATCCTTTGGTCGCCATAGCAACCCCGGTGTTTCCCACCCCCACCCCATAGGAACCCCGGTGTTCCCGCCCCATAGCAGCCCCTTGGTCGCCATAGCAACCCCAGTGTTCCCGCCCCATAGCATCCTTTGGTCGCCATAGCAACCCCGGTGTTTCCCAACCTCACCCCATAGCAGCCCCTTGGTCGCCATAGCAACCCCCGTGGGGGCCCCCCGGCCCATAACAGCCCCTCGGTCGCCATAGCAACCCCTGTGTTCCCGCCCCATAGCAGCCCCTCGGTCGCCATAGCAACCCCGGTGTTCCCGCCCCACAGCAACCCCTCGGTCGCCATAGCAACCCCGGTGTCGTCGTGTCCCCCCGCCCCATAGCAGCCCCTTGGTCACCACAGCATCCCCTTGGTCGCCATGGCAACGCCGGTGTTTCCCCCCCCCCCAGCCCCATAGCAGCCCCTTGGTCGCCATAGCAACCCCCTGGGCCCCCGTCGCCCCACAGCGCCCCCCGGTCGCCATAGCAACCCCAGTGGGCCCCCGTCGCCCCATAGCGCCCCCCCGTCGTCATGGCAACGCCGGTGCCGCCCCCTGACCATGGCGCTCCGGTGGCGGCGGGAGGCTCCTGCGACCGCAGCACCGCGGATCCCTCCGCTGGCCCCGCCCCTCCCGCAGGCCCCGCCCCCGGCGGAAGGATCCCGTTCGCTCACTGGGCGGCGCCACCTCATTGGCTGGGGGCGCGCGGCGGGCTGAGAGCGCCACCCTGATTGGCTGCCGCCGAGCCGCAATGCGCCAAAGCGGCGGCGGGAAAGCGGGGAAGTGGGGCCGGCCCTCGGCGTCACGTGACCCCCAGGGCTCCGCCCCCCCCGGCCCTAGCCCAGTCCACTCTGCTGCGGGGGCCGCGGCAAGGTCGCCATGGCAACGGGCAGCTCTCCCCGCCCTCCCGCCAATGGGCACGCCCGTCGCCATGGCAACAGCCAGCGGCTCAACCTGCCACAAGGGGCGGGGCAACGACCGCGGGCGGGCGGTTGCCGTGGCAACAGCCCCCCCTACAGCCAGGGGTCTCCATGGCAACAGTGCGGTCTCCATGGCAACAGTGAGGGCTGCTGGCTCCGCCCCCCGGACGCCTGGGGCCCCGCCCAGCTTACAATAATTACTTTATTTTAACATCTTTAATTACAGACGGTAAAATCGCCCGGCGGGGGGGGAGGGGCACGTCCTGGGGGGGGGGGGGGGCACAGGGCGGGGGGGGGGAGGGGCCAAATCCTGAGCACACCCCCCCACCCCCCCCTCCCCCCACATCTATTGCTTGTTGGGGGAGGGGCAACAAGGGGCAGCCCCCCCCCGGGGGGGGCAATGCGAGCAGAGGGACCCCCCCCCCCCCCCCAAAATCTCCCCCCACCTCACCCCCCCCCCGGGTCTACCCCATCTCCTGCCCAAACTGGGAGCACTGGGAGCACTGGGAGGGGGGGGAGGGGAATAAATACAATCTTCCAATATATTAAAAACCCCCTGGGGGGTGCCCGGGGGGGGGGGGCACCCATGGGTGGGGGCAGCCCGGGGGGGTCACATCATGCCCAGCTGCAGCAGGGTGTTGGCGTACATCATGGGCTTGACGTTGGGGTGAGGCTGGGGGAGAGGGGGGGGGGGTGAGGGGGACAAACCTGCCCCCCCTGCCCCCCAAAATCCCAGCCCCAGGGCACCCATGGGTGCTACCTCCTGGAACGGCCCCGCCCAACTGCCCCCTAGGCCCCCCCCCAGCCCCTGAGCCCCCCCAAATAGCTCCATGAAACCCCCATTAGCACCAGAACCCCCCCAATAGCCCCTCTGAGCCCCCCAAATAACCCCTACGAGCCCCCCAACAGCCCCCCAAATAGCCCCTCTGAACCCCCCCATTAGCCCCAGAGCCCCCCAATAGCCCCCCACCCCCAAATAGCCCCTCTGAACCCCCCCATTAGCCCCAGAGCCCCCCAATAGCCCCCCACCCCCAAATAGCCCCTCTGAACCCCCCATTAGCCCCAGAGCCCCCCAATAGCCCCCACCCCCAAATAGCCCCTCTGAACCCCCCCATTAGCCCCAGAGCCCCCCAAATAAATAACCCCTCTGAACCCTCCGTTAGCCCCAGAGCCCCCCAATAGCCCCTCTGAACCCCCCAAATAACCCCTATGAACCCCCCATTAGCCCCAGAGCCCCCCAAATAAATAACCCCTCTGAACCCTCCGTTAGCCCCAGAGCCCCCCAATAGCCCCTCTGAACCCCCCAAATAACCCCTATGAACCCCCCATTAGCCCCAGAGCCCCCCAATAGCCCCGAGCCCCACAATCGCCCCTCTGAACCCCCCATTAGCCCCAGAGCCCCCCAATAGGCCCTCTGAACTCCCCATTAGCCCCAGAGCCCCCCAATAGCCCTGAGCCCCTCAAATAACCCCTATGAAGCCCCCATTAGCCCCAGAGCCCCCCAATAACCCCGAGCCCCACAATAGCCCCTCTGAACCCCCCATTAGCCCCAGAGCCCCCCAATAGCCCCTCTGAACCCCCCATTAGCCCCAGAGCCCCCCAAATAAATAACACCTCTGAACCCCCCATTAGTCCCAGAGCCCCCCATTAGCCCCAGAGCCCCCCATTAGCCCCTCTGAACCCCCCAAATAACCCCTATGAACCCCCCATTAGCCCCAGAGCCCCCCAATAGCCCCTCTGAACCCCCCAAATAACCCCTATGAACCCCCCATTAGCCCCAGAGCCCCCCAATAGCCCCTCTGAACCCCCCGTTAGCCCCCCACCCCCCAAATAACCCCTCTGAACCCCCCGTTAGCCCCAGAGCCCCCCAAATAAATAACCCCTCTGAACCCCCTGTTAGCCCCAGAACCCCCCAACAGCTCCCCAAATAGCCCCGATGAACCCCCCAGCTCCCCAATAGCCCCCATCAGCCCCCACAAACAGCCCCTCTGAACCCCCCCATATGCCCCAGAGCCCCCCAATAGCCCCTGAGCCCCCCAAGTAGCCCCTATGAACCCCCCACTAGCCCCTATGAAGCCCCCCCAATCACCCCAGGCTGGGGAAGGGGGTGGACCAAGGTCTTAGGGGGATCTGGGGAACTCTTGGGGGGGGGGTCTGGAAAGTTGGGGGGCTGAGAGAGGCTTTTGGGGAGTCCCATAGGCAGGGGGGGGTCTGAAGAAGGTTTTGGGGATCCCCAGAGAGGGGTTGGGGGGGTCCCCAGGTTTGAGAAGGGGGGGGGGGGGGGGGGGTCCCTGGGAGGTTGAGGTCTCGGGGGGGGGCTCCAGGGTGGGTTTTGGGGGACCCCAAGGAGGGCTTGGGGCTCCCAGGGTTGAGGGGGGTCCCTGGGGTGGGTTTTGTGGGTCCAAGATTTTTTTTTTGGGGGGGGGGGGGAGGGGGGAGAATGTCACCAAAGAAGGTTTGTGGGTCACAGATTTGGGGGTGTCCCTAGGGAGGATTTCAGGAGTCTCCGGGGACAGCTTTTGGGGATCACGGGTTCAGGGGGTCCCCAGGGAGGGGTTCTGAGGGGGTCTCAGATTCAACAGGTCCCCAGGGAGGGGGTGGGGGGTCCCCAGCCTCGGGGGGAGTGGGGTGTCCCATCCCGCGCCCCCCCCGCCCCGAGACTCACCACTGCTGTGAACTGGTGGAAGTCGGGGCGCAGGTCGCTCCCTCGCAGGTGGATGTAGGAGCCCTTATTGCCCATCTGGTCGCTGGAGGGGGACGGGGACGCTTGGGGACACCAAATCACAGCCCCCCCACGGGGACACCAAGGCTTGGGGACCCCCAGGGACAGGGACACTTGAGGTCATGGAGGGGCAGCTCCGTATAGGGACAGCAAAGCTCAGGGACTATCGGGGAGAGGGACCCCTGGGGACACCGAGGTAGAGCCCCACCCAGGGACAGGGACCCTTGGGGACACCGGGGTACAGCCCTGCACAGGGACACCAAGGCTCAGGGACCCTTGGGGACACCGAGGTATGGCACAGGGACACCAAGGCTTGGGGACAAGAGAGAGGCTTGGGGACAGCAGCACCCCACACAGGGATGTCGAGACACGGTGCCACCCCAGGGATGGGAACAGGGGACGCTTTGGGACAGCGAGGCACAGGGGACACCCAGGGACAGGGCTGAGGGGACAATGTGATCCATGGGACATCCGGGGACTCGGCTGAGGGGACATCGAGTCTCTGGGGACACCCGGGGACCCGGCTGAGGGGACATCAAGGGTGCACGTGAGCCGGGCGCAACGGGGCACTCCTCCCCGGCGGCGGTGGCACCCCCCTGTCCCCAGACGCCGGTGGCACTCACCAGTAGTTGGGAGCGGAGAAGACGGTGACACATTTGCCGTCGTGGGCCACCTCGTAGCCCTCGGGCTTCACTTCGTGGCTGCGGATGATGTAGTCGAGGCGGTTGCGCTCCAGGAAGCTCTTGGTGACGTCGGGCCCGAACTGGCAGCTGACCCCGCGCTTGCTGACGGAGCGGCCGTTCTGCGGGAAGGCCAGCGTCACCGGGACCCCGGGGACACGGCGGTGGCTGTCCCCAAGGTGGGGCAGGAGGCTTTGGGGACGCACCGCCGGGGTTCAACTCACCTGGGGCTGCGGGTCGGACCAGAGCAGGTCGCACATGGGACCTGTGGGGGACGCAGAGGGGGGTCAGGGGACACCGTCCGCCGCGGGGGGGACATCTCGGCCCCTCGGAGATGGCAGGGACGCCATGAGAGGGGACACGGGGCACCTCGTGGGGTCCATCTCCCACCTGAGTCCGGGGGCTGCCGGTTCCTCTCTATCTTCCGGATGTCATCGAGGGTGACGCCGTCCTCGCTGAAGAGGCCCCC
Source organism: Gavia stellata (assembly GCF_030936135.1). Taxonomy (NCBI): domain Eukaryota; kingdom Metazoa; phylum Chordata; class Aves; order Gaviiformes; family Gaviidae; genus Gavia; species Gavia stellata. The sequence continues at coordinate 14,544 of NW_026776622.1, read as the reverse complement.
GTGCATGATCTGGGACAGAAGCCACGTTGGTACGGGGACAATGGGGACAGCAGGAACACCCCCATCCTAACCCTGGTGGGGACCAACCCCAGGGGTGAGGAGGGAAGGGACCCCAAACCCCTGGGGACAGAAGGGACCCCCCAACTTGTGACAGGGAGCACCCCCAAGCCAACAGGGACATGGATGGTGGGGACCCCCCCACCCAAATCCCACCAGGGACAGGGATCACCCCAACTCCATGGGGATGTCGGGGACCCCCCACCCAAACCCCGCCAGGAACAGGGATCACCCCAAATCCATGGGGATGTCGGGGACCCCCCCACCCAAACCCCATCATGGACAGGGATCACCCCAACTCCATGAGGATGTCAGGGATCCCAACCCAAACCCCGCCAGGGACAGGGATCACCCCAAATCCGTGGGGATGGGGGACCCCCCACCCAAACCCCACCAGGGACAGGGATCACCCCAAATCCCTGGGGATGGCGGGGACCCCAACCCAAACCCCACCAGGGATGGGGATCACCCCCAACTCCCTGGGGATGTCGGGGACCCCCCACCCAAACCCCACCAGGGACAGGGATCACCCCAAATCCATGGGGAAGTCGGGGACCGCAACCCAAACCCTGCCAGGGATGGGGATCACCCCAAATCCCTGGGGACAGGGATGGCAGGGACCCCCCACCCAAACCCCGCCAGGGATGGGGATCACCCCAACTCCATGGGGATGGGGGGGACCCCCCACCCAAACCCCATCATGGACAGGGATCACCCCAACTCCATGGGGATGTCGGGGACCCCAACCCAAACCCTGCCAGGGATGGGGATCACCCCAAATCCATGGGGATGTCGGGGACCCCCCACCCAAACCCCATCATGGACAGGGATCACCCCAACTCCATGGGGATGTCGGGGACCCCCCACCCAAACCCCATCATGGACAGGGATCACCCCAACTCCATGGGGATGTCGGGGACCGCAACCCAAACCCCGCCAGGGACAGGGATCACCCCGAATCCATGGGGATGTCGGGGACCGCAACCCAAACCCTGCCAGGGATGGGGATCACCCCGAATCCATGGGGATGTCAGGGATCCCAACCCAAACCCCGCCAGGGACAGGGATCACCCCAAATCCATTGGGATGTCGGGAACCCCCCACCCAAACCCCACCAGGGATGGGGATCACCCCAACTCCATGGGGATGTCGGGGACCCCAACCCAAACCCCACCAGGGATGGGGATCACCCCAACTCCATGGGGATGTCGGGGACCCCAACCCAAACCCTGCCAGGGATGGGGATCACCCCAAATCCATGGGGATGGGGGACCCCCCCCCACCCAAACCCCGCCAGGTACAGGGATCACCCCAAATCCATGGGGATGTCGGGGACCCCAACCCAAACCCCCAACTCCCTGGGGATGTCAGGGACCCCCCACCCAAACCCCACCAGGGACAGGGATCACCCCAACTCCCTGGGGATGTCGGGGACCCCCCACCCAAACCCCGCCAGGGACAGGGATCACCCCGGGGGCTGGGCTGGGGACGGGGGGACGGACACGGTGTCCCCTCACCAGCACTTTGCCGTTGATGCACTGGGCCAGCGGCAGCCACTCGAAGACCTCGCTGAAGAGGGCGAACATCTGCGCCGTGTACTTGGCCTTCACCTCCCCCTCGAAACCGTAGATCTGGTTCATGTTGTCCGTCTCGTGGTTCCCTGCGGGGACGCGGTGACATTGCCAGGCCCGGGGACACGGGGCAGGGGACAAAGCCCCTCAGCCGGGCCCCGAGGACATGAGACGGGCAGGGAACGAGGCCCTGCAATCCAGGACAGGGGACAAGGCGCCAAGTCCTGGGGACACGGCCCCACGGCTCAACGCCGGGACCAGGGACAGCGGACATGACCCCACAACTGGGGACGTGGCACCATGACCCAGGACGGGGCCCTGCCACCCGGGGGGGACAGGGGACACAGAACGTGGCCCCACAACTAGGGAGAGGGGACCCAGCCCCACGACCCGGGACAGACGATGTGGCCCCATGAGCTGGTCCTACACCTGGGGACAAGGGACACGGCCCCACAACCAGGGACAGGGGACACGGCCCCACAACTCAGGATGGGGGGGACAAGGACTTGTCACCCGCGGTGGCCGCGTTACCTCGGAGCAGGTGGAAGTGATCAGGGTAGAGGAGCTTGAAGCCGAAGAGCGTGAGGATGACCTCGACCGAGAAGGACCCGCGGTCCACAAAGTCCCCGTTGAATATCTGCAGCCGGTTCAGGAAAACAGCTCCCCGGTTCCCCGTCCCCTCGTGCCACCCGTCCCCACGCCTGTCCCCACCACGGGGGGTGGCATTGATCCCGGTGAGACCCCGGGGCGGCGGCGGCTCAACCCCGTTCCCTCCTGGGGGATACATAAGGGTTCGACTCAGAGGGCAGCCCGTTGAGCTCGAAGATGTTCAGCAGGTCGTAGTACTGCCCGTGGGTGTCCCCGCACACCGTCACCTTCTCCGTCTGCGTTTGGGATGAGCCGGGGTGGAACGTCACCGCTCGGGGACTTCGCGCCGCCCCAACACACACACCCCGCAGAGGCGCCGGCACCCGGCGAGGGGTACCCACCTCCTTCAACGTCGTTTCTACTAACGTGGGGAGCTTGGCCAGCACCTCCTTCACCTGCACCAGGATCTGCCGGGACGAAGGGTCAGCAGGTGACAAGGAGGGGGACGTGTGGCACTTGGGGACAGGGCAGAGCCTGGCAGGGGACTTGGGGGGGGAGTTTGGGGGAACTGGGGTACCTGGTAGGCACATTTTCTGTGGAGTTTTTTCTGCTCCTTGTACCACTGCATCAGCTCCTTCATGAAAACCAACGTCACCTTGCCGCCATCCAGCTTGGGACCGCTGTACTCGTCCTCAATGGCTGCGAAACGAACCCCACCGGTGGCCGATGACACGAAGGGACAGTGGGGACAGGACCCCGAAGGGCCATCGTGTCCCTGCCATCCTTCCCCGCAAGCTCGCAGCCCCTGACAAAGCCCGGTAGCTTTCTGGGGGTGCTGAGCCTTGGCTGAGGACCCTCGTGTTGGACCCCAAGACCTTCATGAGGGCCCCAAAGCTCTGCTGGGCACCCTTATAGGCACCCTGACACCCTAACAGGGACACCAAGACCCTCATGGGGACCCCGAGACCCTCACTGGGATGCCGGGACCCTCACTGGGACCCCGAGACCCTCACTGGGACCCTCATGGCGATTCCAAGCCTCTGCTGGAAATCTTCATGGGTGCCCCGAGACCCTCATGGGGACCCTGAGACCCTCACTGGGACGCCAAGACCCTCACGGGGACCCTCATGGTGATCCCAAGCCTCTGCTGGGGATCTTCATGGGTGCCCTGAGACCCTCATGGGGGCCCTGAGAACCTCACTGGGATACTGGGACCCTCATGGGGATGCCAAGACCCTCACTGGGACCCCGAGACCCTCACTGGGACCCTCATGGTGATCCCAAGCCTCTGCTGGGGATCTTCATGGGTGCCCCGAGACCCTCATGGGGACCCTGAGACCCTCACTGGGATACTGGGACCCTCATGGGGACGCCAAGACCCTCACTGGGATGCGGGGACCCTCACTGGGACGCCAAGAGCCTCACGGGGACACTCATGGGGACCCCAAGACCCCCACAGGGACCCAGAGACCTTCACGGGGACCCTCATGGTGATCCCAAGCCTCTGCTGGGGATCTTCATGGGTGCCCCGAGACCCTCATGGGGACCCCAAGACCCTCACTGGGATACTGGGACCCTCATGGGGACGCCAAGACCCTCACTGGGACCCCGAGACCCTCACTGGGACCCTCATGGCGATCCCAAGCCTCTGCTGGGGATCTTCATGGGTGCCCTGAGACCCTCATGGGGACCCCGAGACCCTCACTGGGATACTGGGACCCTCATGGGGACCCCAAGACCCTCACTGGGAGGCCAGGACCCTCACAGGGACCCCGACACCCTCACAGGGACCCTCATGGTGATCCCAAGCCTCTGCTGGGGATCTTCATGGGTGCCCCAAGACCCTCATGGGGATCCTGAGACCCTCACGGGGATACTGGGACCCTCATGGGGACGCCAAGACCCTCACTGGGACCCCGAGACCCTCACTGGGACCCTCATGGCGATCCCAAGCCTCTGCTGGGGATCTTCATGGGTGCCCCGAGACCCTCATGGGGACCCTGAGACCCTCACGGGGATACTGGGACCCTCATGGGGACGCCAAGACCCTCACTGGGATGCGGGGACCCTCACTGGGACCCTCACTGGGACCCCAAGACCCTCACGGGGACACTCATGGGGACCCCAAGACCCCCACAGGGACCCAGAGACCTTCACGGGGACCCTCATGGTGATCCCAAGCCTCTGCTGGGGATCTTCACGGGTGCCCCGAGACCCTCACGGGGATGCCGGGACCCTCACTGGGACCCTCATGGCGATTCCAAGCCTCTGCTGGGGAATCTTCATGGGTGCCCTGAGACCCTCATGGGGACCCCGAGACCCTCACTGGGATACTGGGACCCTCATGGGGACCCCAAGACCCTCACAGGGACCCCGACACCCTCACAGGGACCCTCATGGTGATCCCAAGCCTCTGCTGGGGATCTTCATGGGTGCCCTGAGACCCTCATGGGGGCCCTGAGAACCTCACTGGGATACTGGGACCCTCATGGGGACGCCAAGACCCTCACTGGGACCCCGAGACCCTCACTGGGACCCTCATGGCGATCCTAAGCCTCTGCTGGGGATCTTCATGGGTGCCCCGAGACCCTCATGGGGACCCTGAGACCCTCACTGGGAAACTGGGACCCTCATGGGGATGCCAACACCTTCCCTGGGATGTGGGGACCCTCACTGGGACCCCGAGACCCTGACGGGGACCGTCATGGGGACCCCAAGACCCCCACAGGGACCCAGAGACCTTCACGGGGACCCTCATGGTGATCCCAAGCCTCTGCTGGGGATCTTCATGGGTGCCCCGAGACCCTCATGGGGACCCTGAGACCCTCACTGGGATACTGGGACCCTCATGGGGACGCCAAGACCCTCACTGGGACGCCGAGACCCTCACTGGGACCCTCATGGTGATCCCAAGCCTCTGCTGGGGATCTTCATGGGTGCCCTGAGACCATCACTGGGATACTGGGAACCTCATGGGGACGCCAAGACCCTCACTGGGATGCGGGGACCCTCACTGGGATGCCAAGACCCTCACGGGGACACTCATGGGGACCCCAAGACCCCCACAGGGACCCAGAGACCTTCACGGGGACCCTCATGGCGATCCCAAGCCTCTGCTGGGGATCTTCATGGGTGCCCCGGGACCCTCACGGGGATGCCGGGACCCTCACTGGGACCCTCATGGCGATTCCAAGCCTCTGCTGGGGAATCTTCATGGGTGCCCTGAGACCCTCATGGGGACCCCGAGACCCTCACTGGGATACTGGGACCCTCATGGGGACCCCAAGACCCTCACGGGGACCCCGAGACCCTCACGGGGACCCTCATGGTGATCCCAAGCCTCTGCTGGGGATCTTCATGGGTGCCCCGAGACCCTCATGGGGATCCTGAGACCCTCACTGGGATACTGGGACCCTCATGGGGACCCCAAGACCCTCACGGGGACACTCATGGGGACCCCAAGCCTCTGCTGGGGAATCTTCATGGGTGCCCTGAGACCCTCATGGGAACCGCGAGACCCTCCCAGGGACCCTTCTGGGTAACCCAAATCTCCGCTTGGGACTCTCTGGGGACCCCCATGGTCCCCCCCAAGACCTTCCTGGAGACCCCCACAGCTCACGGTCCCCCTAAGACTCTCTCAGCCCCCCACCCCAAAAATCTTTACGGAGACCTCCAAGACCCTCATGAGACCCCCCCAGAGCCCCCCAGCATCCTCCGAAGGGACCTCGAGCCTTTGCTGAAGACCAAAAGGCCTCTCCGAGCCCCCCACAGCGACTTCTGAGCCCCCCAAATCCCAGAGGGGACTCTGAACCTTTACTGGGGACCCTCGCGGCGCTCTCCCGCCTGCGGAGAAAAGGGTGCCTTGATTTTGGGGGGGGGGGTACAAGGAGCAAGGGGGGGTGAGGGGGGGCTCACTCATGCTCTCGATGTCGAGGGAGTCGACGACAGAGCGCTTGTGCTCGTCGCTGGCGATCGCCCGCTCGAAGGCCTTCTGCTTGACGATCTTGTGACACTCCTGGTACTTCAATTTGGCGTCCTTGTCATTGGGCCTCACCTTCACCACCTTTGGGGGGGGACACACACGTCACAGGATGGGGACACCCCCCTCCCCGGGCCCCTCGAGGGCCACCCAGCACCCCACTGCCCTGGGGTGTCCCTGAGAGGGGACGGGGACAGAGGGACCCTCAGATTTAAGGGCTGGGCTGATGCTGGGAGGGACAAAGGGGTCCCCAAATGTCCCCACAGCTCTGGGGCACATACTGACATGAGGGAAGGGGGGGGGGCAAGGGGGTCCCCAAGTGTCCCCACAGCTCTGGGACATGTGCTGACATGGTGGGGGACAACAGGACCCCAAAGATCCCCCCAGGTCTTAACCATGCGCTGACACAAGAGGGTCCCCAAGGGTCCTCCCCCAGCTTTAAGGGACATTGGGGAGGGGACCAGGGGGTCCCCAAGAGCCTCCCCCAGCACTAAGAGCATGTGCTGACACCAGGGAGGGGACAAGAAGGTCCCCAAAGGTCTCCCCCACCTCCAGGGGACAGTGGGGGGATGGACACAAGGACATCCCCCCCCCCCCTCCAGCTCTAAGCGACATGTTGACATTGGGGAGGGGACCAGGGGTCCCCAAGCCACCCTCGATCTTGGGGGACACACACACTGACACCAGGGTGTCCCCAAGGCTCTCCTGATCTCCAGGGGGACACACTGACACCAGGAGGTGATGAGGGGGACACACTGACACCAAGGGGGTCCTCAAGGCTCCCCCGATCTTGAGGGGGGGACAGTGACACCAAGGGGGTCCCCAAGGCTCCCCCGATCTTGGGGGGGGGACAGTGACACCAAGGGGGTCCTCAAGGCTCCCCCGATCTTGGGGGGGGGACAGTGACACCAAGGGGGTCCCCAAGGCTCCCCCGATCTTGGGGGGGGGACAGTGACACCAAGGGGGTCCTCAAGGCTCCCCCGATCTTGGGGGGGGGACAGTGACACCAAGGGGGTCCCAAAGGCTCCCCCGATCTTGGGGGGGACACACTGACACCAAGGGGGTCCCCAAGGCTCCCCCGATCTTGGGGGGGACACAGTGACACCAAGGGGGTCCCCAAGGCTCCCCGATCTTGGGGGGGACACGCAGACACCAGGGAGGGGACAAGGGGGTCCCCAAGGCTCCTCCAATCTCGTGAGGGGACACACTGACACCAAGGGGGTCCCCAAGGCTCCCCCGATCTTGGGGGGGGGACAGTGACACCAAGGGGGTCCCCAAGGCTCCCCCGATCTTGGGGGGGACACAGTGACACCAAGGGGGTCCCCAAGGCTCCCCGATCTTGGGGGGGACACACTGACACCAGGGAGGGGACAAGGGGGTCCCCAAGGCTCCTCCAATCTCGTGAGGGGACACACTGACACCAAGGGGGTCCCCAGGCTCCCCCGATCTTGGGGGGGGGACAGTGACACCAAGGGGGTCCCCAAGGCTCCCCCAATCTTGGGGGGGGGACAGTGACACCAAGGGGTCCCCAAGGCTCCCCCAATCTTGGGGGGGGGACAGTGACACCAAGGGGGTCCCCAAGGCTCCCCCAATCTTGGGGGGGGGACAGTGACACCAAGGGGGTCCCAAGGCTCCCCCAATCTTGGGGGGGGGACACACTGACACCAGGGAGGGGACAAGGGGGTCCCCAAGCCTCCTCCAATCTCGTGAGGGGACACACTGACACCAAGGGGGTCCCCAAGGCTCCCCCGATCTTGAGGGGGGACAGTGACACCAAGGGGGTCCCCAAGGCTCCCCCGATCTTGGGGGGGACACAGTGACACCAAGGGGGTCCCCAAGGCTCCCCCGATCTTGGGGGGGACACAGTGACACCAAGGGGTCCCAAGGCTCCCCCGATCTTGGGGGGGACACACTGACACCAGGGAGGGACAAGGGGGGTCCCCCAAGGCTCCTCCAATCTCGTGAGGGGACACACTGACACCAAGGGGGTCCCAAGGCTCCTCCAATCTCGGGGGGGGACACGCTGACACCAAGGGGGTCCCCAAGGCTCCCCCGATCTTGGGGGGGGACACGCTGACACCAAGGGGGTCCCCAAGGCTCCCCTGATCTTGGGGGACACACTGACACCAAGGGGTCCCCAAGACTCCCCCAATCTTGGGGGGACACAGTGACACCAAGGGGGTCCCCAAGGCTCCCCTGATCTTGGCGGGGGACACAGTGACACCAAGGGGGTCCCCAAGGCTCCCCCGATCTTGGGGGGGACACGCTGACACCAAGGGGGTCCCCAAGGCTCCCCCAATCTTGGGGGGGACACAGTGACACCAAGGGGGTCCCCAAGGCTCCCCTGATCTTGGCGGGGGACACAGTGACACCAAGGGGGTCCCCAAGGCTCCCCCGATCTTGGGGGGGGGACAGTGACACCAGGGAGGGGACAAGGGGGTCCCCAAGCCTCCTCCAATCTCGTGAGGGGACACAGTGACACCAAGGGGGTCCCCAAGGCTCCCCCGATCTTGGGGGGGGACACGCTGACACCAAGGGGGTCCCTAAGGCTCCCCCAATCTTGGGGGGGACATACTGACACCAAGGGGGTCCCCAAGGCTCCCCCGATCTTGGGGGGGACACGCAGACACCAGGGAGGGGACAAGGGGGTCCCCAAGGCTCCTCCAATCTCGTGAGAGGACACACTGACACCAAGGGGGTCCCCAAGGCTCCCCCGACTTGGGGGGGGACACAGTGACACCAAGGGGGTCCCCAAGGCTCCCCCGATCTTGGGGGGAACACGCTGACACCAAGGGGGTCCCCAAGGCTCCCCCAATCTTGGGGGGGGACACACTGACCACCAAGGGGGTCCCCAAGGCTCCCCCGATCTTGGGGGGGGACACACTGACACCAAGGGGGTCCCCAAGGCTCCCCCAATCTTGGGGTGGGACACACTGACACCAAGGGGGTCCCCAAGGCTCCCCGAATCTTGGGGGGGGACACACTGACACCAAGGGGGTCCCAAGGCTCCCCCGATCTTGGGGGGGACACAGTGACACCAAGGGGGTCCCCAAGGCTCCCCCGATCTTGGGGGGGACACGCAGACACCAGGGAGGGGACAAGGGGGTCCCCAAGGCTCCCCAATCTTGGGGGGGGACACACTGACACCAAGGGGGTCCCCAAGGCTCCCCCGATCTTGGGGGGGACACGCTGACACCAAGGGGGTCCCCAAGGCTCCCCCAATCTTGGGGGGGACACAGTGACACCAAGGGGGTCCCCAAGGCTCCCCTGATCTTGGCGGGGGACACAGTGACACCAAGGGGGTCCCCAAGGCTCCCCCAATCTTGGGGGGACACAGTGACACCAAGGGGGTCCCAAGGCTCCCCCAATCTTGGGGGGGACACAGTGACACCAAGGGGGTCCCCAAGGCTCCCCCGATCTCCATGGGGACCCGCTAACACCAGGGGGGTGCCGGGGGGCACCCCGAGGCAGCCGGCCTCACCGTCTCGTAGTCGCGGAGGGCGGCCTTGAACTTGCCCAGGGCCATGTTGCTGGCGGCGCGGCGGTAGTAGCCTTTGACGTACTTCTTGTCGAGCTCGACGGCGCGCGTGGCGTCGGCCAGGGCGTAGCCGTAGCACTCGGTGCGCAGGTAGGCCAAGCTCCGGTTGCCATAGTAGATGGCGTTGGTGGGGTCAGCTCGATGGCGCTGCTGTAATACTTCACCGCGTTCTCGTAGTCCTTCCCTGGACCGCCGGCGGGCGTCAGCGGGATGGCAGCTCTGACCGGGGCGGGGGGGACCCCCACCACTGCGGGACCCCCCCCCCGGGGCCGACCCTCGCTTCCCACGCAGCGCCCAGGCTGGCAGCGGGTCTTTTCCTCAGTTGCCCCCCAAGCGGCTCGCTATTCGGCAGCCGGTTCCTCTAACTGCCTCTGACATGGCTGCTGGTCTAGCACCCCCCCGGCTCCCTATCTGGCAGCCCCCCCATGGCTCCCTATCTGGCAGCCCCTGTCCCCCACTGCCCCCCCATGGCTCCTATCTGGCAGCCCCCCATTGCCCCCCCCACCAGCTCACTATCTGGCAGCCCCTGTCCCCCATTGCCCCCCCCGGCTCCCTATCTGGCAGCCCCTGTCCCCATTGCGCCCCCCATGGCTCCCTATCTGGCAGCCCCCCATTGCCCCCCCCCGTCGGCTCCCTATCTGGCAGCCCCCCACGGCCCCCCCCACGGCTCCCTATCTGGCAGCCCCTGTCCCCCATTGCCCCCCCCCCCGGCTCCTATCTGGCAGCCCCTGTCCCCATTGCCCCCCCCCCAGCTCCCTATCTGGCAGCCCCTGTCCCACATTGCCCCCCCCCGGCTCCCTATCTGGCAGCCCCTTTCCCCCATTGCCCCCCCCTACCAGCTCACTATCTGGCAGCCCCCCACTGCCCCCCCCACGGCTCTCTATCTGGCAGCCCCCCCCCCCCCCCCCCCCACGGCTCCTATCTGGCAGCCCCTGTCCCACATTGCCCCCCCACACAGATCCCTATCTGGCAGCCCCCATTGCCCCCCGTGGCTCCCTATCTGGCAGCCCCTGACCCCCATTGCCCCCCCCCACGGCTCCCTATCTGGCAGCCCCCCACTGCCCCCCCCCCGGCTCCCTATCTGGCAGCCCCTGTCCCCCATTGCGCCCCCCATGGCTCCCTATCTGGCAGCCCCCCATTGCCCCCCCCACCAGCTCACTATCTGGCAGCCCCCCACGGCCCCCCCACGGCTCCCTATCTGGCAGCCCCCATTGCCCCCCCACGGCTCTCTATCTGGCAGCCCTGTCCCCCATTGCCCCCCCACGGCTCCCTATCTGCAGCCCCTGTCCCCCATTGCCCCCCCACGGCTCCCTATCTGGCAGCCCCGCCCCCCCCCGCCGGTACCTTTGAAGAACTCGTTCGCGCGGGTCTTGAGAGCCTCGCCGCTCCAGCTCGGCGGGGCTCGGGGCCTCCGGGGCCGGGCCGGAACCGGGGCCGCCGCCGCCACCGCCGCCGCCACTCTCCGCCCGCTCTCCCTCCGCCATCGCCGGGCCGTAAAGCGCCCTGGCAACCACCGGGAGCGCGGCCCGCCGCGCCGCAAAGCACCGCTGTCGCAAAGGCGGCGGGATTGGGGGGGGGGGGCAGTGTCGTAAAGGGGCGCGCGGCGCGCGAAGGGGCGGAGCCGGGCGGGACCATAGAGACGTTGGAGGACCGGACGGGACCATAGAGACGGGAGGACGGAGGGGACCATAGAGACGTTGGAGGACCGGACGGGACCATACAGACGGGAGGACGGGGGGGGGGACCATAGAGACGTTGGAGGACCGGACGGGACCATAGAGACTGGAGGACGGGGGGGACCATAGAGACGTTGGAGGACCGGGCGGGACCATAGAGACGGGAGGACGGGGGGGACCATAGAGACGTTGGAGGACCGGACGGGACCATAGAGACGGGAGAACGGGGGGACACCATAGAGAGGGGCGAAGAGATACCAGAGCGGCCACAGTGCGGCCCGCGGCCCCTCGCGCCCCCCGCAGCCCCAGAGGACTCCGGGCCCCCCCACCCCCACACCCCCGTGGTCCCCCCCACGGCCCCCCCCCGTCCCCCCGTCCCCCCCCAAGGCAGAAGCGGAGCCCTCGGTGGGTTCAGAGCAGATTTATGGGGGGGGAGGACGGGGCCATGGGGGGGCGGGGGGGGGGAGGGGTAAGGCCTGTGCGGGGGGGGGGCGGGGGGGTGACACCGGGTGTGTCCCCCCCCCACGGGGGAGCGTGTGCGTGTGTGTGTGCGTGACCCCCCCCAGCGTGGGGGGGTGGGGTGGTATAGGCCCCCCCCCCCCCAAAAGCGACGTTTCGGGGGGCGGGGGGAGGGGCACGCTCGGCCTCGCCCCATGGGGGGGGGGGAGGGGTGTGCGTGTGGGTCCCAGCGGCTCGGGGCAGCGGCGTCTGGACCCCCCTCCTGCACGAGGGCGGCTCTCGCACGAGGGTGGCTCATGCCAAAGGCTCTCGCACGAGGTCCTCGCACGAGGTCCTTGCACGAGGCTCTCGCACGAGGCTCTCGCACGAGGCTCTCGCACGAGGGCGGCCGTCGCATGAGGCTCTTGCATAAGGCTTGGGCACAAGGTCTTCGCACGAGGCTCTCGCACAAGGTCCTTGCACAAGGTCTTCGCACGAGGCTCTCACACGAGGCTCTCACAAGAGGCTCTTGCACAAGGTCCTTGCAGGAGGCTCTTGCACAAGGTCCTCGCACGAGGCCCTCACACAAGGGCGGCTCTCACACAAGGGTCTTGCACGAGGTCCTTGCACGAGGCTCTTGCACAAGGTCCTCGCACGAGGCTCTCACACGAAGGCAGCTCTCGCACAAGGCTCTTGCACAAGGGCAGCTCTCGCACAAGGGTCTTGCACGAGGTCCTCACACGAGGCTCTCACAAGAGGCTCTTGCACAAGGTCCTCGCATGAGGCTCTCACACAAGGGCAGCTCTCGCACAAGGGTCTTGCACAAGGTCCTCACACGAGGCTCTCACACGAAGGCAGCTCTCACACGAGGCTCTTGCACGAGAGCAGCTCTCGCACGAGGCTCAGGCACAAGGTCCTCGCACGAGGCCTTCACACAAGGGCGGCTCTCACGCAAGGGTCTTGCACGAGGTCCTTGCACGAGGCTCTTGCACAAGGTTCTTGCACAAGGTCCTCACACGAGGCTCTCACACGAAGGCAGCTCTCGCACAAGGCTCTTGCACAAGGGCAGCTCTCGCACAAGGCTCTTGCACGAGGTCCTAGCATGAGGCTCTCGCATGAGGCTCTTGCACGAGGCTCTTGCACAAGGTTCTTGTACGAGGCTCTTGCACGAGGCTTTAGCACGAGGTCCTCACACGAGGGCAGCCGTCGCATGGGGCTCTTGCATAAGGCTTGGGCACAAGGTCTTTGCACGAGGCTCTCGCACGAGGTGGCTCATGCCAAAGGCTCTTGCACGAGGCTCTTGCACGAGGTCCTCACACGAGGCTCTCACAAGAGGCTCTTGCACGAGGTCCTTGCAGGAGGCTCTTGCACAAGGTCCTCGCACGAGGCTCTCACACGAGGGCGGCTCTCGCACAAGGGTCTTCTACGAGGTCCTAGCACGAGGCTCACGCATGGGGCTCTTGCACGAGGCTCCTGCACGAGGTTCTTGCACGAGGCTTTAGCACGAGGCTCTCGCAAGAGTCTTTTGCGCAAGGTCCTCGCACGAGGCTCTCACACAAGGTCCTTGTACGAGGCTCTTGCACGAGGCCCTAGCACGAGGCTCTCGCAGGAAGCTCTTGCACAAGGCTCGGGGAAAAGGTCCTCACACGAGGCTCTCACAAGTGGCTCTTGCACGAGGCTTTTGCACGAGGGCAGCTCTCGCACGAGGCTCTCACACAAGGGCGGCTCTCTCGCACAAGGGTCTTGCATGAGGTCCTAGCACAAGGCTCTTGCACGAGGCTCTTACACAAGGTCCTCACACAAGGGCAGCTTTGCACAAGGGCGGCTCTCGCACAAGGCTCAGGCACAAGGTCCTCACACGAGGCTCTCGCACAAGGGCAGCTGTCGCATGAGGCTCTTGCACAAGGCTTGGGCACAAGGTCTTCGCACGAGGCTCTTGCACGAGGCTCTTGCACGAGGCTTGGGCACAAGGTCTTCGCAGGAAGCTCTTGCGCAAGGGCATCTCACCGTGAGGGCTTTTGCGTGAGAACCTCGCACGAGGTTCTTGCATGAGGGCAGCTCTTGCACGAGGCTCTTGCACAAGGTCCTCGCACGAGACTCAGGCACAAGGTCCTCGCACGAGACTCTTGCACGAGGGCGGCTCTCGCACGAGACTCAGGCACAAGGTCCTTGCACAAGGGCGGCTCTCGCACGAGGCTCAGACACAAGGTTCTTGCACGAGGCTCTTGCATGAGGGCGGCGCTCGCACGAGGCTCAGACACAAGGTCCGCGCACAAGGCTGTTTCACAGGGAGGCTCTCGCACGAGACTCAGGCACAAGGTCCTTGCACGAGGCTCTTGCACGAGGGCGGCTCTTGCACGAGGCTCAGACACAAGGTTCTTGCACGAGGCTCTTGTGCGAGGGCGGCGCTCACACGAGACTCAGGCACAAGGTCCTCACACGAGACTCAGGCACAAGGTCCTCGCACGAGGCTCTTGCACGAGGGCGGCTCTCGCACGAGGCTCTTGCACGAGGTCCTCGCACGAGACTCAGGCACAAGGTCCTCGCACGAGGCTCTTGCACGAGGGCGGCTCTCGCACGAGGCTCTCGCACGAGGGCGGCTCTCCCCAGGAGCCCTGGGGCTGCGCGGGACGGAGCAGTATAAAAGGGGTCCCCGGGGGGGGCGGGAGGGCGCTGCCCCGGTGTCCCAGATTGGGA